>NC_069502.1:85470042-85555042 GCF_027579735.1 Bombina bombina | reverse complement strand
GGCCCTGTGCCCCCTGCATACTCAAGTATGATTGAATTAATGAAGTTTGGGTACCAGTGTAGAGGTGTTGGAGAGGTTTTGGAGCCATTTTGCAGCAAGTTGTTGAGCCTTTTGGAGCCATTTGCAGCAAGTTGTTAAGCCTTTTGGAGCCATTTGCAGCAAGTTGTGGAGCCTTTTGGAGACATTGGAGCCATTTGCAGCAAGTTGTTAAGCCTTTTGGAGCCTTTTGGAGCCTTTTTTGGACACTTTACTTGAATTTTTTCGGACCTCCGGAACGCATTAATTGATTTTCAATGCATTCCTATGGGAAACCGTGTTTCGGTTTACGAATTTTTCGCAATACGAAACGACCCGGAGAACGAATTAAATTCGTAAACCGAGGCCTCACTGTATATATATATATATATATATATATATATATATATATATACAGGGAGTGCAGAATAATTAGGCAAATGAGTATTTTGACCACATCATCCTCTTTATGCATGTTGTCTTACTCCAAGCTGTATAGGCTAGAAAGCCTACTACCAATTAAGCATATTAGGTTATGTGCATCTCTGTAATGAGAAGGGGTGTGGTCTAATGACATCAACACCCTATATCAGGTGTGCATAATTATTAGGCAACTTCCTTTCCTTTGGCAAAATGGGTCAAAAGAAGGACTTGACAGGCTCAGAAAAGTCAAAAATAGTGAGATATCTTGCAGAGGGATGCAGCACTCTTAAAATTGCAAAGCTTCTGAAGTGTGATCATCGAACAATCAAGCGTTTCATTCAAAATAGTCAACAGGGTCGCAAGAATCGTGTGGAAAAACCAAGGCGCAAAATAACTGCCCATGAACTGAGAAAAGTCAAGCATGCAGCTGCCAAGATGCCACTTGCCACCAGTTTGGCCATATTTCAGAGCTGCAACATCACTGGAGTGCCCAAAAGCACAAGGTCTGCAATACTCAGAGACATGGCCAAGGTAAGAAAGGCTGAAAGACGACCACCACTGAACAAGACACACAAGCTGAAACGTCAAGACTGGGCCAAGAAATATCTCAAGACTGATTTTTCTAAGGTTTTATGGACTGATGAAATGAGAGTGAGTCTTGATGGGCCAGATGGATGGGCCCGTGGCTGGATTGGTAAAGGGCAGAGAGCTCCAGTCCGACTCAGACGCCAGCAAGGTGGAGGTGGAGTACTGGTTTGGGCTGGTATCATCAAAGATGAGCTTGTGGGGCCTTTTCGGGTTGAGGATGGAGTCAAGCTCAACTCCCAGTCCTACTGCCAGTTTCTGGAAGACACCTTCTTCAAGCAGTGGTACAGGAAGAAGTCTGCATCCTTCAAGAAAAACATGATTTTCATGCAAGACAATGCTCCATCACACGCGTCCAAGTACTCCACAGCGTGGCTGGCAAGAAAGGGTATAAAAGAAGAAAATCTAATGACATGGCCTCCTTGTTCACCTGATCTGAACCCCATTGATAACCTGTGGTCCATCATCAAATGTGAGATTTACAAGGAGGGAAAACAGTACACCTCTCTGAACAGTGTCTGGGAGGCTGTGGTTGCTGCTGCACGCAATGTTGATGGTGAACAGATCAAAACACTGACAGAATCCATGGATGGCAGGCTTTTGAGTGTCCATGCAAAGAAAGGTGGCTATATTGGTCACTGATTTGTTTTTGTTTTGTTTTTGAATGTCAGAAATGTATCTTTGTGAATGTTGAGATGTTATATTGGTTTCACTGGTAAAAATAAATAATTGAAATGGGTATATATTTGTTTTTTGTTAAGTTGCCTAATAATTATGCACAGTAATAGTCACCTGCACACACAGATATCCCCCTAAAATAGCTAAAACTAAAAACAAACTAAAAACTACTTCCAAAACTATTCAGCTTTGATATTAATGAGTTTTTTTAGGTTCATTGAGAACATGGTTGTTGTTCAATAATAAAATTAATCCTCAAAAATACAACTTGCCTAATAATTCTGCACTCCCTGTATACATACATATATATAAGTGCATTGGAGTCATTGGCAGTTAAGTAAATGAAAACATGTAAAATCATATTTATGCAATATTCATTTTTAATAAAGTGTTTAACTATGTATTTACTGTAAATATTTCACATTCCAATAATCGGCATATAGTAGAATATGTTGTATGTATTTATAAATAGATATTCCTATATACCTATATATAATCAATATATAGTTATATATTGTACCCAAATACCATCCTATATACGTTATATATATATATATATATATATATATATGTATTTTTGAATGAATAAAACATATTGTTCTATGTGAAGAACATTGGAATGTGAAATATCCATATCTTCATGCGGGGTTAGTGTCTTTGAGAACATTAGTTCGGGTTAGCGAACAAGTAGGGTGTTTTTTCCCACTTCTTTTGCTCCATTGACTTCTATGGGGAATACGTTATTGCGCGTATAATATTCTAATTGCGCTAGAAGGAAGCTGTTTGCGCGTATTGGGTTACTGCGAGCGTGATACCTTTTTACTTTCAACTTGCAATACTAGAGTAACCCAACACTCGCAAAAAGTTTACTTCTAGCTCAATTATCTGTATATATCTATAACTATATACAATTATACCTCAGAGATATTGCGGCTTTGGTTCCAGACCACCGCAATAAAGTGAATATAGCAATAAAGTGAGTCACACTCATTTTTTTGTTTCCCAGGGTATATAAAAGTTATATTTACACTATATCGTAGCCTATTATGTGTGCAATAGCATTATGTCTAAAAAAACTATGTACATACCTTATTTAAAAAAAATGTTTATTGCTAAAAAATGCTAACCATCATCTGAGCCTTCAGTGAGTCATAATCGTTTTGCTGGTGTTGTGTATATATGGGTATTTATATGTGTATATATGTGTATTTATGTATTTATATGTGTATATATGGGTATTTATATGTGTATATATGGGTATTTATATGTGTATATATGGGTATTTATATGTGTATATATGTGTATTTATGTATTTATATGTGTATATATGTGTATTCATGTGAATTTATGTTGAAAAATGGCATTGATAGACTTGCTGAACACAGGCTTCCCTAATCTATCTATCAAAGCTGGAGAATCCCCATTTTCTCCAGCTATGATAAGAAGTTAAGTATGTGTAGACAAGAGAAAAGAGAGATAATAAAGGGCGCACTGAACTGGCTAGACAGAGGTATATCAAGAGTATCTGTTTAGAAACCCCTTGGTATGTATGTGTATACCCCTATAGATAAGCTGGAAAAGATGATATTACCTACAGTAGCGTGTAATATGTAACTGAGAAAATCCTGTAGGTCAGGAATCCTGATATATATACAGTAAGCACAGAAAACTAAGGACCTAAATAAAATATACAGTGATTGGTGTCCTTTCACAGTTTGTCAGTATCAATATTACCTATAATACATACCTAAAAATGTTAAAACATCAAGAATAGCATGCTCATACTCAAAGCACATACAATAGTACAATAATATGCAAAATATACAAACATTTCCAAAAATAGTCTCTTAGGATATCAGTGCCAAGATCGGTAAAAGTATATGTAGATTGTGGAGCAGTTCCTAAAATTCAAAGATTCCAAAAGTAGGTATACACCAAAACGGAGCCCAATAAGTAATGAAAAGTGAAATGTAAATAAAATAGATTGAAAATCCACAGTGCCCGGAGTAGGAAGATCACTTAGGGTGTCTACTTACACTCCTTACCTCCAATCAATATGAGGTAAGTGTCGCGCAGTGTTGGTAGAATCTTTATCCGACTTCCAGAGGTGTAGAGATCAGCTGTAGAATCTTGCCGGTGTCTTAACTCATGTAGCCGTATGCATGCAAAACAAATAAAGGATGATAGTGCAACCCTGTTTGAAAATTGGCTCACATTAGCAGACCTCAATAATATATGAGGTAATTAAAAGCATAAATATGTACGGTCAACAGACCCACAATTAAAATAGCATAACAGCATGTACAACAGCACAACAAGAAAGACAGTCCACAGCATAGAAATTGTTCAGCAGACTAGTTATCCTGACGCGTTTCAATGGTATTGTCTTCGCAACCTACTTCATCAGAGGATCTTACCGTCTGCTAGGTAACGTTCTCTTTATCAACCGGAGCGGCGACACGCCCCCAGTAAACGAAGTAACTGGTTGGAAGATTATCGGTCACTTGACCTCTTCTGCGTGATAGATTCTATCACGTGGAAGTTAAGTCACTCTATTGGTTAGAGCTTTCATTAGTATTCTGACGTCATGCCCCCACAGTGTAACAACATATTACTGGCGTCCTGCAGATTAGCAGCACTTACTATGGTAAAAGTTCAGTCTAACAGTCTGATTTTGTTTTCGGAAGTATATACAAGCTAAATCCGACGTCAATTGTAGAATGTCGGATAAGCTTTTCAATCTCTTTCTAAAGTGCATAGCTTCAAGCCGTATTAAGCATGAAATACAAAGATACACGATTATGAGTATCTACTTTACTATACTAACAATCTAATTCAAAAGAAAGTAAGAGACTTTATGTCATGAAAATAAAAGTAGTATTAAATATGGGTAAAATAAAATAAAATCTACTGCTACATCCATTCTACACAGAATGGAAAAATCTGTCAGAGTGCTAGAAGTTAAATTGCATATATAAATATATATAAATATATAATATATTATGAGGAGAGGCTAGCCAAACTGGGTCTGTTTTCTTTAGAAAAAAGGCGCTTAAGAGGTGACATGATTACTTTATATAAATATATTCAAGGCCCATATACAGAGATGGCAGAAGTAAAGAATACCAATTGCTGTGTGCAATTGGATGAATGTACTTGGATAGCACTCAACAGCACAGGTTAAATACTAGCTGATAATACCATAGGTAAAGAAGCCCAAAGAAAGGCCGATTTAAAACTTAACTTTTAATATAAATGTTAAAATAAAAATTAAAAAGTTACAGTCCGTGTGACAGAGAACGGATGTGACTCCGAGGGAAGATAGTTCCTCCGGGATCACAATGTATTTAATGTAAGGACCCCGGTATGATCTCCAGAGAATATACCATCAATCATATAGGGGTTGAACATATGCAATGTATCATTCAGGTTATTTTGGACATGTGTCACAATCAAGATATAGTTGCCCCTATTATTGCTCTATATATGAAAACGGGGGTATCTGTAGTAATATTATACCACCGTATAGATTATGTGGTACAATTCCCTCTAGGAGATGTGTGTGAGTGATGATAATCACTTATTGTGTACCTGGGTTGGGAGTGCCCCTTGTAACTTTCTGGATATCAATGGTATCCTATGTGGTTCACCACAAGGTATCTTCCCACTGTTATAGGACTTCACAATATATTAACACAATTATTATAGGTTCCGGGACAGATTATAGTGACTGGAAAATATTATTAGTGTTATAATACCACACTAATGTATTGTAAATTCCACTACAAAATTCCAGTGTGACAGGTGGACTACCTTGTGTATGTCTCGGCCTTAAGAGCCGTTACTTAATAATAATTCAGGCTCTTTCAATTGTCTATATTCACTATATAGTGGCACTATACTATCAGAACAGTTTTAAAGACATTGAAGATTCCAATATTTCTATAATTGGGGCAATAGTCCTGGACTCCATTATAAAGGTGTATTAAATTTCAAATACCAGTGGGCTAACAGACAAGAGTGAACCACGCTATTTATCACAGGGGTATTACCCAAAATCTATTCACATTTCTGAAATATCGGTGGCTCTTAAGGCCGAGACATACACCAGGTAGTCCACCTGTCACACTGGAATTTTATAGTGGAATTTACAATACATTAGTGTGGTATTATACCATTAATAATATTTTCCAGTCACTATAATCTGTCCCGGAACCTATAATAATTGTGTTAATATATTGTGAAGTCCTATAACAGTGGGAAGATACCTTGTGGTGAACCACATAGGATACCATTGATATCCAGAAAGTTACAAGGGGCACTCCCAACCCAGGTACACAATAAGTGATTATCATCACTCACACACATCTCCTAGAGGGAATTGTACCACATAATCTATACGGTGGTATAATATTACTACAGATACCCCCGTTTTCATATATAGAGCAATAATAGGGGCAACTATATCTTGATTGTGACACATGTCCAAAATAACCTGAATGATACATTGCATATGTTCAACCCCTATATGATTGATGGTATATTCTCTGGAGATCATACCGGGGTCCTTACATTAAATACATTGTGATCCCGGAGGAACTATCTTCCCTCGGAGTCACATCCGTTCTCTGTCACACGGACTGTAACTTTTTAATTTTTATTTTAACATTTATATTAAAAGTTAAGTTTTAAATCCGCCTTTCTTTGGGCTTCTTTACCTATAGCATTATCAGCTAGTATTTAACCCATGCTGTTGAGTGCTATCCAAGTACATTCTTTCAATTGCGCACAGCAATTGGTATTCTTTAGTCTGTTTCTCCCAATGTACAGCACCTAAGTCCCAGATTGTACCACTATTATCTCTCCTACTACACAAGAGACATAAATACGACAAGGGACACAGCACCAGTAGTGCCGTCGTCTTTTTCTTCCTCTCCTTAAGAGATGGCAGAAGCTCTGTTTATTCCAAGAAAATTGTTTGTGACCAGAGGTCACAATTTAAGGTTGGAGGAAATGAGATTTAATCTCCTGCAACGGAAACGTGTTTTCACAGTAAGAGCAATAAAATTGTGGAACTCATTACCAAAGGAGGTAGTGAATGCCAATACCCTAGATACATTTAAAAATTATTTGGATACATTTCTGTCTATAAACAAAATTCATGGATATGATTGTAATAATCTAGTATTAAATGGGTCACCTTTTAGTGGGATTATTTAAGCTTAACTGGAGCTTTTTGTATATATTTTAGATTTGTATAGGTTGAACTCGATGGACTTCGGTATTTTTTCAACCTACTATGTTACTACTACTGGGTGGGCGTGTGCAAGTGTGGTGGTTTAAGCAGTTTTTGAAGCTTAGGCTTGTTTGTTTGGAATAACTGTGTTGCCTTTTAATATAGCGCTATTATGCGCAAGGTATTTAACTGGTTATGAGTGTTAACCGCTGTGAGCATTGTGAGCGTAAGTTTGATAGTGACGATATGCACATCTAACTAATTCAATATACTCTCGGCTAATTACTCTATTTATAACTTTAAGTCACACAGATCCTTATAACTGAGGCGATTAGATATACAACAAGTGAACTAGATATTGTGTGAATTAGCACTTTACTTGTATCACGCAGATGATAATGTATGATAGTTTGTATCTAATCAACCTATACAAGCCATAGTAAGTGATGCCAAGAATATTCTAATATTGTCACATGCTGTACATTGAGTATTAGTGGAATAAGAGATACTTTGAATGAATGATGTGTTTCAGTAAATAGGGTCATCAGCTAGAAATCGGCTGACTGGGTTAAATCCCAGCAGTACGCAGGTAGGAGGTCGCCTTTGAGTGCATAGCCTGTGTGCTGAGTTGTGGAATGCTTCAGAATCCTGTTCACACATCTTCCATCCTCACATCACGTTACATTTAACTGTTTAAGCACTTACTTGACCACACTGCCCTATTTTTAAATCTTTGTTTTTACTTTATTGTTGGACCATTAAGACATGATGAAGTATAGAAATAGATGATCATTTCCTATTTCGTTAATGTGATCCAATATAAGGAAATTGTCTGTTTTTTGCATATATGTTATTTTTAAAATGTATTCTAAATACTATGTTACTATGTTACTATGTATTAGATGTTGTATAAATACTAGAAGATAATATTATATCTGGTTAAAAGACTTTACATTAAAAAATGCCTAATAGAGAGATACACTAACTAAAAGTGTTAGAACGCTATTAAGCAATATTTGTGGTATAGCTTGAGAAAAAAGAAGAAAATAACCTTTCCATAGTCTCTCTAAAAAGAAGTCACTATAATAATTATAGAGAGCTAAATAGATCATGAGAAATGTGTTCCATAAGATCAAATTATAATGGTGAAGAAGTGTAATGAGAGAATGAAATCATAGCCCCAGCAAGTATGCAAAAGTGCCAGATAATATAAAATAATATTTAATACAGAGTAATGGTACTCATTAACTAAGAAAATGTACTATATACATACTAAATATAAAATTATCGATTCAAATATCAGATAGAGTTTAGGTCTGATCGTAAGTATAATTAATATTAGAAGGGGCCTAATATTAGTTATGGCAACAGAATTCTTCGAGGGACTATTTGTAGTAAGCTTTAGATAGCAAAATACTAAGGATAGCTATAGAATTGCTATTTATGTTTGATTTAAATTTAGTGCAGTAGAGTGACTGGAGAGGATAGGTCAAATATTTAGCCTTAATTAGACCAAAAATGCTGCCAGATCAATATCTTTACTGAGGCCATGTAGTACCAATGATCCCAGGGTATAAATCCAATATGTCTCTCTTTTACGGAGACTTAGCTCTCTGTTGCCTCCTCTCCTGTTATTTTGGACACATTCAAGAATAGTTCCTATAAGGCATTTAGGATTTTGTTCATGTTTTTCTCTATAGTGGGCTGAGAGATTGTGTGTTTTTCCCCTGTTTCTATGTTATTAATATGTTCCAGTAGTCTCTTTTTGTAGGGCCTAGTAGTCCGCCCTACATATTGGAAACCACACCTACATTGCAGGAGATATACAACAAATTCCGTTTGACAATTGCACAAACTTTTAATTTTATATTATTTATTATTTTTTAGTGACTGTAGAAATTATATCTTTTGTAGGTTTATTGTTGGTAAAATGATGTATACAGGCTATGCAGTTTCGTCGATTGCATTTAAAAAAAAAACAGTTTATATATACCATCAGATATATGTAGAAATATGTATTTAAGAATAAATAGAACATATTCTTCTATGTGAAGAACATTGGAATGTGAAATATTCATATTTTCATGTCGGGTTAGCACAATTGAGTATATGCATTCATGTTAGTGCGTTAGTGGGGTGTTTTTCTTCCATTGACTTCTATGGGGGAATAGGTTATCGCGTGGGCGATATTGTAACTTTGGCTTCTTGTCCACATCGGATTAGTGTGCAAGCTATAACTTTTTACTTTTAACTTGTAATACAAGCACAACCCAACATGAGCAAAAAAATTACTTCTAGCTCAGTTAGTGTGCAAGCGAAATCGCTAAATAGCGCTCTTTGTACTAGGTCTATAATCCGTTGAGCTCAAATTTAGTTTGTGCTTGAGCACAACCATTTACTTTCAACTTTTGATATGCACGTAAGTTAGCACGATTGAGATATTGCTAATCGTGTCCCGAGCGAACAATAATGCCATTTGCAATCTATGGGCAAGATATGGTCTTTTCCCAATCAATTTTCATTGCGCAGATATTGCAAGTCTTGAGATTGTGAGCGTGCATTCACCTTTTACGCAACAATCCTTTTCTCGCTCGAAGAGCTGTCGTTAACAGTTTTACCAACAAAATGTTTAACGAAACACTTTAAAAATACATTACAAAGTACAGTTACACTTATATAAACATTGTCTAATAAAAATTATTTTACAAATATATTGCACACAAAATGTATGAGGACTAAAAGATATGAGAAAGGGATTTTACATTGACATACATACACATACATAGAGAAACATGGATTTATATGTATAGAGAATGAGATATGTTTAACTATGGAGATAATGAAAAGATTTTACATTACAATCTTATGCTCATTAAACAATATCTCAGATGGATTTTCAAAGAGATATTCGCATATAGATCTCGATATATCTAGACAAATATATATAAATATATATTCATATACATATCTCACTATAAATAGATATATCTGTCCAAAAATCATCAAATATATTGAGAAATATTTATTTATAAATAAAAAGAACATATTCTGTTAAGAAAACATTCTTGCAATATTAAATCATCGCATTTTTATGTACATATGTCATGGGCTTTGCACAACATATTAGTTTTTTTTCCTTCTATTTGTCTTCTCCATTGACTTCTATGGTGGAATACGTGAACACGCACGCGATCTGGCTTTATGGATTACACGGGTTAACACGTGCACAAAATAAGTTATTTTGCAACTAGTAACACCTGTGCAACCCCAAGTTTAAAAAAAACATAACGTGCGCTGTGTTTTCGCAATTGCGAAAAACAGATTTGCTGCACGACTTTTAATCTTGCCCTATGTGTTTTAAAAAATATACTTTTCACCATTACAGTACAAAAATCCAGAAATGTGTTAGAGCATTTTAATTCTGACATATGACTATGGACAAGATACAATAAAGCAGCCCAAATGAAGTTCTCGGGCTTTGCTGTCTTTTACTTGTTGTCATTACTCTGAGGTTCAGAAGGAAAAGTGGCTAAATCTAGGTGAAGATGTGATAATGGTTCCATAAAAATAATTCTTCCTCTTGGGTTGGTCATGTGGGGTCACCTGATGTAGGTTAAAATTATTTAGTGCCTTGAAAAGTTTTAAAGCGATATAAAAGCGGAAAAATAAAATGCTATAACATGTTATATGATATTATTATTGCACTATTGCTAATCTATAAATATGTATTAACTTTCCAGCAAAAGGATTAAATACATAGTTCAAGTGAGCTCCAGAGCAACAATGCATTACTAGAACCTAACAAATTACATCTGACGAGCCAGTGACAAGAGGTGACAAATTGCCAGCTAGCTTCCAGTCATGGCCGGCTCAAGACTTTGTGCTGCCTGGGTCTGAGAATACAATGACACCCCTCAATAGTAACATTACTGATTAACATATCAACCTACTAGCCTGACTGCAGACCTTACTAAGCCTGCCTACCTGCATGCAACCAATGCTTATGCAAAATTGCAGCATAAGTAGGAACCAATGCTGTGTCTTTGTACATGATGAGTTTATGCTTATGGGAGCCTATGAATTCCCACATGGAGACATATTTCAGGAGTGGTCTGGGCCTGACAATTGCTGCCTAGGTCCATTGGACCCACTTGGTCCCATGGTTGACCCCGCCCTGCTTCCAGTAGCTCATTGCTGCTCTGAGCCTACCTAAGTTTGGTCTCTCTTTATGAACCTGATATTAAAAAGCTCGCCGGCATGGAGTGAAATTATGCAAAATCTGTGGGATTTTTTTTTAGACCTTATATTGTAATATAGGTGTCTCTTTTTCACATCAAGAACAACGTATAGTGAGATAAATATCTTTCAAATTAAAATTTCTGCTTCTAACAATTTTTTAGGGTCCTCTCCATACTGACAAGATATCTTAGATCATCTCACCTGAGCTGAGAGCTTTTGAATATCAGGCCCTCTCTCTCTTGGCCAATTCTCTCTGGTCTGATGAGATTATCTAAGAAGTCTCGTCAGTGTGGTGAGGTCCCTCAAATAATTTTAGAAATGTGCATTTTAGCTTGAAATCTATTTATCTCACTTAGTGGAGTTTTGAATGTGAAGGAGAAACATAAACTGTACATTACAATATAATCATGTCCTCTCTCTCTCTCTCTCTCTCTCTCTCTCTCTCTCTCTATTAGTGGTATAAAACTACAAAATATGAAATATACTGTGAAAAAGACATAATTCCCAAAATTATTCTCTCATGATTTAGATATATTTATTAACAACTCTCCAGTTTACTTTTGATATCCTTTACTGAAGAAGCAGCAATGCACTATCAGGAGCTAACTGAACACAACAGTAAGCCAATGACAAGAGGCATATATGTGCAGCCACTAATCAGCAGCTACCTCTCCTGAGCCTACCTAGGTATGCTTTTCAACAAAGGGTACCAAGAGAATAAAGCAAATTAGATAATAGAAGTAAATGGGAAAGTCTTTTAAAATAGTATGCTCCATCTGATTCACGAAAGAAGATTTTGGGGTTTATGACCCTTTAATGTCATTGTGTATACTATAGAACTTATGAAAAGAGTTGTTGTTGGAAAATCTTGGGGGGGGGTCACAGTTGTGGGGCACCTGGGGGACAGCTATTATGCTGGGTGAGGCTAGTATTTATAGTAGTGCCATAAATTTGCCAGACAATGTCCTTAATTTCACATCCAGCACTCTACCAGGCCTAGTGTAGATCATACCATTTGAATAGCACCAAACATCCCAGATCTTGTAGGGTTGTCACAGGTTGGGAGATCAACCCACTGTTCTTCCTCATTTTCTACCACCTGTTTCTGCCTTTTTTTGTGGAATCCCCCTTCTCTCAGCTTTACCTCACACCTTCTCTTGAGTAGAGGCTAAAGCATTGGACATATAAATAAGGCACTACCTTGCACATTCATGACCTTTAAGTTTGAGGGGGGCTACAATGATGAATAAGAGTTCCACCTTTGTGTTCTCCCCCTAAAAAGTAGGGAAAAGGAATTACAAGTTAATCTCCTTCCCATGAGTACCACACTTCACCCATGAAATTTAGCATTGTAGCCACAATAGTTAGCATCCCCAATTTCAAGGTCAAGGACTACAACTTCTGGCAATGTTGGCTCTAGTAGATATGTGTCATGATATGTTCATAAAGATGTAAACAAAAATCAAATGAAATTATGTCAAAATGAACCTTTCAAGGCTCAGATAGTGCAGGCTATAATTATTAAGTGGCTTTTCAATTTACCTCTGTTGTCAATTGAATGTTTTCTCTTTATATCCTTTGTTAAAAAGATTACCTAGGTAGACTAAGGAGCAGCAAAGAGCTACTGGGGCCTAGCTGGTGATTGGTAGCTGTGCCCTTATGCCTCTTTGGTTACCAGATGTACTCAGCTTGTTCCCAGTAGTGTGTTGCCACCCTCAAGATGATTTCAACTATATATTTAACATCTTTGTAGGGATTAAACATTTAGCAACAAGTGCAATAATAACATTTATGAGTAAGCGCTGACCTAGTGTAAAACATGTCAAATTTTGAGAGGAGAGAGTGGAGTGGGAGAGATTTTTTTTATGATTATTTAGATAAAATGTTTTTACTTTACGATATAAATATACTTTTATATCCCTTTAAAATGTTAAAAGTCACTAAATATCTTGAATCCGTGTCAGGTCCCCCCACATTAAAGGTTTCAACCAGCAACGAGGACCAATAATATGGAACATATGGAAAGAGTATGTCACTGGACTGCCAAACCCTGTAAATGCAAAAAGCATTTATTTTGTATTCAGATCTTTTGCAATGCAGTTATTAATTTATTTGTTGTATTATAAATCAAGGTAAAACTGGATTATCACCGCAGCATTCAGTGGTATAGTTTAACTTTTTTTTTTTTTTTAAGTATTTTTGACTTAATAAGGACTGGATTATATGCTGAATTGCTAGACATTCTGACCGTATGATGTATATTATACAAACCATATTATGAAGCTTTTAACAAATAAAAATATCCTAATGTAATTGAATTGTGGGGTTCAATTCAAATGATTGTATTTAATGCATTGTCATTGTGTAAAAATAATCCTTATCTGCTTTTGTTTTTTGTGATTATTTAATTAAAAACATTATAAATTAAAAAATACTCTTCATTCTTTTACAATATTGTGTTTGCTTTATATACAAAGTATATATTTTAATGAGGGGTTAAAAGCAGAATCAGCTCAGCTCATTTATCAATATCCCAGAATGCAATGCTATCAGTAATACTCACAGTCCTGTTTGCAGTACATAGCGTTTGCTAGCTCATTAATTCCAGACTGGAATATCTTCCGATCATATAATTAACACTATTAATTAAACTCCCAGATTTAGAGTCAAATAGAAAAATAGAACAAAGAATGGACCAAGAAATGATTATCTGTTGTCCATGTCTATGTTTTATTTTATTTTTTATTTTATTTATTTTTGCAGTCATCTTAAGAATAAGATATACAAAACAAGAAAAATAGATACATAGATATGTGAAACAAAACGAAGATTCAATATGTAAAACATGATAAATTATATGATTTATAAAAGCATATTGTTAAAAAAAATATTGTATTTAAATAATTTTTAGACAGATAGATAGAAAGACAGACAAACATATTCTATCATTTATATATAAATATATATATATATATATATATATATATTATTTTTTATCAATATTTATATAAAATGAAGACAGACATACATATTTAAAGATTATATATATATATATATATATATGTATTTATTATTTTTTATTAATATTTATATAAAATAAAAACAAACAGACATATTTAAACATTATATATATGTATTTATTTATTACTTTGTATTAATATTTATATATATTTATATAAAATGAAGACATACAGATATATTATAACATTATATATATATATATATATATATATATATATATTATTATTATTATTTTTTTATATTTTGCTGTATATATATTTATATAAAATGAAGACAGACAGACATGGTATGTGTACATTATATGTATATATATTATGTTTTATTAATATTTATATATATTTATATAAAATGAAATTATTCACAGTAGAGAGTAGTCAATCATAGTAAGCTACAATGACATCTTCCTTATAAAAATATAGGTACAATTTGCAGTATCTATACATGGAGTTAAATATAAGGATATAAGTGAATATGTGGGAGAAACCTGCCCATACAATTGTATTCAAGCAAAAATAAATAAATAAATAAGAGTTAATTTCAGTGCCAGATAAGCTTAGCCTTTGATTCCAGTTAATAAGGAGTTATTCACAGCCCAGTAGCACACACACAGAATAAAAGATATCCTCATGATTTGCATTGTAAAATTGCATTTCCTCTTCCCTCATATCAACAAAGAAAGTGATTGATTTTATAATTCCCCCCTGTTTTAGAGCATCATCTCTCACTTCTTTCAGCAGGCTGGAGGGTGTGGCTGTTGCTGACATTCTGTAAAGACGAAATTAAAACCTCATCTCACTCCCTCCCCCCCATCTCTCCCCTTGCCCACCCCCCTACCTTCTCTTGGCTACGGTCACTAATGCCATATTGACTTTATTTTTTTTATTTTTTTATCATTCAGATGATAACACCCTCTATCCACTGTAACAAAGAGTCTGCGCAATGCAGGCAAAAACTATCATGCTGTGAAAATGTATGACATTTATATTAACTGGTTAACTCTTTCGTTACTACAGAGATTTAATAAATATTAAGACATGTGCAAATGAATTAAATATTTTTCTATTTACTATTCTTTTATTTATGTGTATTGTATTGTTCATATTTGCTACTTGGTGAATAAGATTTTTTTTCTATATTTTTCTAAATTACTTTTTTTATATTAGTCATTGGTGATTAAAAATAAATAAGTTTTATATATATATATATATATATATATATATATATATATATATATATATTATAGAAGGTGCGTTTTGATGCACAATGCACATTTAAGACAACCTAAGAATGTAATATGTTTTTTATGAGCTCACAATTTCCTGTCATAGAATCAGGGGGGCTCACAGGAATTGAGCAGTATACTATACATTTGAATGCATTGTCATATTAAGGTGCATTGACAATGTGGGGTTTGTGATAGCAAAAATAAAGTCTGAAGGGATGTGAATTGCAGATACAGTTTTGGATCACATAATTATGATATCCACGAACATTGTCCTTAAGGTATATCTTAAGGCCTGAATGTAAAATGTCCTGTTTGTTAGATGCAGTATTGGTGAACTATTGGCTAGGAAAGGATTATATCAATAAGGATTCCTTTGCGAAATATCCCTCGAGATTAATATAGGGTGATTTATCAAATTCTCCCAGACACAAAGCTGATTGAAAATACTGCTGAAAATTGCTCAAAGCGGAAAGCTCCTCTGGGAAAAAAAAAAAAGACAAATAATTTATCATATGGCAGTATTTATGATTCAGGACATATTTTTTATTTTCCTGTTTCTGGGTTTGCAGTGCCTTGATACATTTCCTCCTTATAAATATATATTATTTTTTTTGCCTTTCCTTGCTCTTTCTTGTAGCTAAATACCAGCCAGATTAAATCTCTTTAACCCGTATTTTCACAACGGACAGACATGACAAGTAGCAAGGACCTTATATGCTTACGATGCATATTTTTTGCAAACATCTGTTTGCTAATTTACATAATGGCTTGAATATATTAAGGCCGTGAAGGGCCCGTTACATATCAATGAAAAATAAACTAACGCTTTCAGTGCTATATATAATATTTAAAAATAAGACAAAATTTGTTCTGCAAATGATATCTCAAGGTTAACATCAAGAAAAAAACAATAAACTGTAGTCTGAGATTTATATATATACTTGTTTGTGTATATATACATAAGTAAATATATATATATATATATTATATATACTGTATATGTACATATTTATATTTTTATATTATATATATATATATATATATATATGTGACAAAATATGTTAAATATAATTAGATATATATTTCTCATATGTAAACATCATAATTTAAATGTGTTTTTGAGAAACAGATCAAGGTATTATTCTTCTACAACTAAGTGATCATTTATCAATGGGTCACTGCAGAAAAAAGCTAGACAACAAACTGTATATTTGATGAGACTGCATTATGACTAAAATCTGCTGGATACATACTGTACATTTGCCTTTTAGCCACTGTGAGAGTGGAAGTTAGTAAATTATATATAAACAAAATAGTAAAAAGAATAAATTTATTCTGACTAAAAAATAAGAGATTGGAAAATTGTAAGCTAAGGGCCCACCAGAAATTAAACAAAACTGATTGACCAACTGAGCCATTATGTGTTGCACCTGTTTTTAATCTTCCTAGTTTTTCAGTAACAAGTTTTTTTTACAGTAAAACTCTATTTTAGTAGCTAAGAAAATGATAGTTATATATCCCACAGTCAATGACCTAAACCAATGTGACTGTGTGATTAAAAAAAAACACTGAGAGTGCTGATACATGTCACTAATGTATACTGTAATATATAGCTTTTATCTCATAGTATGCTGTGTTAGACCCTGTAATATGACTTGCAGGTAACCACAATTTCTTTACGCTCTGCGTGTATGCTGGGTAAAATTCTATACGCACATAGAGAGGTATAAGCATGCAGTTCTATTTTTTTTCCTCACAAACTGCCGCAGTTCCTTTATTACTGAAAGATCTTGTATCACCTTCACTTGGAAGGAAGACCAGCTAAAAATGTCACTAAGATGAAGGAGGAGATTGAAAGGTGGGTTCAGCTAGTATGTCTGTGTCAGCTTTCTCTGAATTGACATTCTGACATCCAGTGTATGGAAGGAAGGATGCTTTGTAACGAAGGGAGAGTCGCCATGTTCAGTGAATGTGTAAATGTATGATTGCGGCATTGGATAGAATATACACCTACACATGTTTGGACAGAATAGGTAGATAGATAGATAGATAGATAGAAAAGAATGGAGTATAGTATATACATATATACACACTGTAAATACACATAGTTCATATAAAAATAATTTCTCTTCTGTTATAATTAAGAGTTAATGTAATAGGTTCCATCACATTATCTCATAATGTACATAGAATATATATAAGTATTTTAAGTATAGAGTTGTGATAGCTAAGGTTGTGCGGTTTTTTTGTTTATGTGTACGTTGTTTTTCTTTTTTAAACACATCTTATAGTCAAGATAGAAATGCAGTGGAATTCTTTATTATATGATAGAGATGAGCTGTCACAGTCTCAGTGTCATATTAGCAATTCTTCCTGTGGTATTAGCACTGTATCAGATTATTATTATTATTACAATACATTATTATTACAATATGTAATTTAAAACCTTCAACAACTCAGACTGTGAGAAAAAAAATAAAAATAAAAAAAAATATATATATATATATATATATATATATATATATACGAGTGTGTGTGTGTAGATATCTATTTGATAATAGCATTTCTTTTTAAAAGTTACAAGTTTTTAATTACTTTCCCATAATTTGTTGCTGCAATGAATTTTGTGTTGTTTGACATCTGAAAAGAATGTATGAAAGATTTTTTATTCATTGAAACAGACAATAGTTTAATAAAAAATAAGAAAGGAAATATTTATACATATTCACATTATACACAGTAATCATAACTGATTTGAAGTCTTGATTATCAAAGATCACTGCAAATTATAGAGAAGCAGAAAAGTCAGTTACTTTTTCTCATTCTTCTGTAGAGCCTCATCTGATAAAATTGTCATAGTCAGAGATGCAATGGATACTAGGGGATTTAGCAACAAAAAATGTCACTGGTTAAAATAAAAGGCATCACGTAACTACGGATTTCATTACGACATAAACCACTTCAAAGGCCGTCCTCTTCTTACCAAACTGTAATTATGTACTATCAAATTTCTACGTATTGTATCCCAAAGTAAAGTATTTTTTTAAACACTATTATTTCCTGGGCCATTTTTACTTTCTTTTAAAACCAATATCATGAGAAATGTATAAGCGCCATTTGGTTTATTTATAGCTCAAAACAAAAGTAACATTTGGATCCCCATCTA
Source organism: Bombina bombina (assembly GCF_027579735.1). Taxonomy (NCBI): domain Eukaryota; kingdom Metazoa; phylum Chordata; class Amphibia; order Anura; family Bombinatoridae; genus Bombina; species Bombina bombina. Next base: position 85,536,454 of record NC_069502.1, on the reverse strand, counting down.
CTTGATTCAGATAAAATATTTTTTGAAAATAAGATAAAGAACATTTAGTTTAGGACATAATTTTTATAACGAGGACTTATAAGAAGTGAACATAAATTCTTCTTATTTTTAAAGTATTCTTATTGTTTCATTAAATTGAAGAAAGTATCACACTTACTATGATAAAAGGAAGAAAATCCATTTAAAATAAATGTTTTTCAAAACTGCGCATATTAAAGAAAAAAAAAATTAAAAATTGAGGCCTAATGAGTCCTTAATACAGCAAAGATTAGTTGATATTATAGATGTCTAAATTAATTCATTGCTACTGTTAGATACAGGAGAGGTATATTAAGAAAAATAAGCTCAAGTAGTCACAGAACAGAGTACTCATGGGTAATTTTTCAAGTTACATTAAATAATGTAGTACTTCCGTAGACTAGCTTTCCAGCAAAAGTGGTACAAATGCTGTGCAAAGTAGGAAGCCATGGGAATAGACATAATGTTATCCTGAACATTTATAAAGCACATGTTCATATATCTCATTAATTATATACATCTTAATTGGCACATACCATTTTTGTACATACAAAGAAGAAGAATTTGCATTTTCCACACCTATGACATAAAAAGTTTTTTATGTTTAATGTAAAATAGAGGGTATTTTTAAATCAATATTAATATTACATTTAATCTTTTTTTTTCTATTAAGAATGTTTACACAAGTTATATATTAATTGTATTTACCCCAGTGTTCACAATATGTGTTTAAATTCTAAAGAAATCTGTATTACAAATTAATAAAAAATGTTTTTTTACAATGGAATTACTAGGGACATTATTGGAATACTATTAGGGTATTGTAAATAATTTATTGATACTTAACATACAAATCCAATACATTTTTTCTCCTCTGCTTAAGCCACATCATTTTTTTTTTCATAATCATATTTCTTTTTTTTTTTTTTATTTCTGTCCAGAATATTTATTATTCTATCGTACCATACATTCGTCCTCCCTCGCCACTGTCTATCACTAACGTCACTGTGCTGTATGCCCTGTGAAGAGCTGAAGGCTGCCTGTTTTCCCGCTATTACTCTATCTCTTTATTTTTCTGGTCATTTTTACCGTACTCATCTTCCTTACTCTTTACTGCATTTTACATGAGCTATATTCTAGTCATTAGCATTTAAACGTATGCAAGACTTGACAGAACTGATAAGAAGCCAGATGGCCCCCCGCTCTATTTTTTTTTTTATTGCACCACTTGGGACTTGAGTAACAGAAACTGACTACGGAGCAAAAGAAAATGGAACATTTTATATCAAAACTGCATACTATGTTATAGCAACATGATGAAAAAAAGAATACAACATGTGAACGCTCAGAATAGGTAACGTTGTAGCTCTGCCTCTGCATTTTTTTAAATCCTTATTTGTATTTGTCATATGCTCCTAATTTGGCTGTTGGAGACCTACCCTGCACTACGCCTGTCATTAATACAGCATAAATACCTCCTATCATCTGATGCAAGGAAGCTGCAGCATGGATGATGGGTACTGGGAAACAAAAGAATATATGAGTTAGGGGTATAAAAAAGGCCTTTGTGAATAATAACAAAAATATCAATATAAAAAAATGCTTTGAATGTTAAGAAACATCATAATTTTACTCTTCTGGCATAAACACAAATATTCTCAATAATTTCACACAACTGTCTGGTAAAATGTATCGCAATTATACTGAATTATAAAAAAAAAGGATGTTAATCTTCATATGTAAAGGTGAGATTCCCCATTTAGATGGGTCTTTTTTGAGGCCTGGAAGATTCCCAAATCCTTGCCTTCTTATCAACTCTTTGTCTTCTATTTGATTTTTAATGTTAAATTGGCATAGGATATGTTATATAACATAATATTATTATATTATATATATTATAAATCCATGGTGCAATACATTATATTAATTTACAAGCCTCAGATTAATCTATGAGATATATATTTTAAAACCATATACTCAACTATGACATCTGTTAACTAAATAATATGAAATAGAGAGTTTTCTGGGATAAGAACAATGAAAATATTACATTATGTATTTGATTATTATGCTTTTAATTTTGGTATAAATAACTGGAACCTGCTTAATAACCCTAGTTATATCTTCACAAATATAATTACTTTTTATCAGAGTCCACATCCATTTAGGTTTATTTTTTTATATGTTTTTACTTTATTTTTTAAATCTGGTATCAGAACCACCTGTTGGGGTGTAAATATTGTTACATATGTTAAGGCAATGTGCACTCTAGAGATATGTATACTTCACTATACATTACTGCAGACAATGGAAATGTCTGTGAATAGATATTATTCAAGAAAGGACACTGTCAATTCAAAACTGATGCATTAGGGTACGCATGGCTGACTCCTAATTTTATCTACAGTAGGGCAAATGAGGTGAAATTGCACAGTCAGTAAATCTGAATGTTAAAAGTTGTATTTGCTTCCGGCTGTAAGGCTGCAGTACAGTTAATAGCCCAGCATTGCTTATTAGTTCATACTGATGTGTGGTTCTTTTTGTATGATAAAATCTCACTGCAGGCATGGCTGCTGCAGGCAGATGAACTACTCAAAGTGAATTAATAATGTCAGTTTATGACACGGCTTCCTTACACGATCATAATTTTGGCTTCACACAGAAATGTTTGTGGGAAAACAAAGCTCTGCTTCTACAGGAGAAAAAAAAAAAGAGGTCAGCCATTTTGAAGTTGAGTTCTTTTACAGTCTACATTTTGTTTTTTTAATTTTTCTATAGTTATTGTAATATCAATTTTATAAAAAAGGCAATATATAGAAATAAATATATGAGAATATCAAAAAGTAATGTAAATTAACACTTTAATAATTGTAATATAAAATCATGTACATTGTACTTTAAATCATATTTTAGGAGGTGATATAATTTTATTACATTTTGAAGATTAAGAAAACAGATGCTTGTAGTAAATGAAAGTCTTACTTTTATCTAATTAAATCTGCATTGTTTCTGACTAGATGAATGTCAGCAAAAATGATGTTACGTTCAAAAATACCTCAGTAATTTATTATCTTGACACATCAGGGGTATTTTCTCAGGTGAGAAGTTATTTTAAATTATTTAAGATATATTTATATGTTATAAAATATTTAACATAATTATCTTATAACATTTTTTTTTTCTAATTTTAGGACATTTCCCAAAGTTCAGATTATTTTTTTAGAATTTAGAAATGTGTTGTCTTTGAAAAGGTATATAATCTTTTAATAAGTTTATATTAAAAAAAGTAAAATAAATTATAATGTATTGAATAAGCTATGGTAGCAAAAGTAGAGTTTAATAAGAAAATACTGCTAGACAGAAAATAATGCATGGTAGCGTGGTAATATATGCACTTTAAAGCAGAAGTGACTAGAGTAGAGATAGATAGAAAGAAAGAAAATACATACACACAATATATTTTCATATTAAAAAAATATTTTTTTCTCATAATTTTGATAGATTGATGCCTTGCAAGGTTTTATATAACACTAACTATAAAAAAGCTATCTGACTTTGATGATCAACCTGTGTTCTGAGGGAACAATATTACATCAAATGGAAATTTCCTAAATATATATTGAAAAATAAATCCCAAATATATTTTTACTTTTCAATTTTCAATTTTAACAATTAAAATGTGCATATTATAATATTTAAATTGAATCATTTAATTAAATATTCAGAATTCAGAAATAATATATTAGCAATTGCTAATGTTGACTCACCAACATATTAGATCCAGCCTAAATATAAGATTATTGATATATATACGAGATGTGCTGTCCGCATTGGTAATTCAAAATGGTTGTCAATGCACCATCCGGTCTTAAATGGAAATATGCAGTGTTGTGGAGGTTCAGTACACTACTGTGTGTCAAGAAGGCAAAAATGTGTAGTTTTAATGCTAGATTTTAATCTATTTTAATAAAATATAGAATACAGACTAAATTAGTGTCCTTTTTAGTTATGTTTGTTATAACATTTTTGTAAATGGTTGACATGGAGCCAAGTCAATGGTGAGTACTAGTGTATTACATGAACAAATTGAAATGTTTATTTTTATTAAATTTGAACATTCTGGACCAACTGAAAGATGATTTTGTGAGTTTATTATCTCTTTGGCTAATGATTTTGTTTGTGCATATATAAGACAAAAGGTTCATAAGGCTTATTTTTTATACACCCCTTTTTTTATCCTATGTATAAAGCATATGTTTTATCTTTAATCAACAAATGTACTCTCTGGGCTGTATATAGGGAATTAAATACACAGACATATAATATACTGTAAATATCTTAATAATCTCTAAAATATATCAGAAATAATAATTAGCTTTAAGTGAAATGAAACCCCTACTGTGCTAAACTCCACTTATATATAAACTCACAGCATACAGAGGTGTTTTACGCGGGGGGGGGGGGGGGGATACTGGGAGGTGCTAAGTGCTGACATTCATTAAAGGGACATTATACACTAGATTTTTCTTTGCATACATGTTTTGTAGATGATCCATTTATGTAGCCCTTACAGGTTTTTTTGGGGGGTTTTTAATGGATAGTTTTGCTTATTTTTAAATAACATTACTCTGATTTTCAGACTCCTAACTAAGTCTCAAAGTTTTAGGAGAATACCGACGTATTCCTACTCCAGCTTGCTTCTATTTGTGTAAAGAGTCTTTTCATATGCAAAGGAAAGGTGAGGGGGGAGTGTCTGATATTCCCCACTTGCAGTGGGTGTTCCAGTAACCTTTTAAACAGAGCTAAACTGGAAGCTTATGTTTATAAACGGTTTTATACTGGATTTTTTTTTATCAGTATCTGTGCATAATATTTTTTATAGTAGTGTCTATTACATGCAGTTATATGAAAATTGGTGTATACTGTCCCTTTAATATAAAACTCCACATCTCAAAAGTGTCAGCATCCTGTGTGATCTCCAGTGATCTACTCAGTACAAGGGGAGAGGTAATGATAGGAGAATGGAGATGAGGTCCACTACCAGTACCATGTAGTACCCTTAAAATCTTCTAAATAAAGTTCTCAGGTCTTCAAATATTTCAGGATAAACTATACATAGATTAACAAACAAATTTCAAAGCAACAGTGTAGATTACAGAAAACACCTGAGAGAAATAAATCTGATGCCGCACTCATAAATATGAGGGTAGAAAATATATTGCAAATATTGGACTCCATACCAATATCATTGTTCTTCTGGATTTCATATTGTAAATGAGTTATTTATATTAATTCATGTTAAAGAATTAACATTAGGGTAAATAATATTCCAGTGAAGGTTTATCAACTTTTTTTTCCACAAAACTTTAATTTAAAACTGAATTTCCCATAAACCTCAATAAAATTAAATTTGAAATGCAATTACATTATTTATTTTGCCTGATTTCCCTATAATTGACTCCTTATCATGATGCTGAACTACCCCCAGAGAGGCAGAAAAACATTCTGCAAGATCAAGAACCCTTAATTTGCAAAATTCTATGCCATGATTGCTTAAGCAGTGTTGTAGCTCCTTCATATATGTCCGGCAGAAGAGATAAGATAAATACCCTCAAAGGGCTTTTTAAGGGCTATGCCATTTTTTTTTACAAAATATCTGTTTAAAATAATTGGTTTGCATGTTTTTTTTTTCAATGCAGTACGCAATTATTAATATACCCTGTATATTTATAATAAACATCACTTTAATATCTCTTGAAGGTTTTTTATTAATATGTTTCAGATTTGAGAGTGTATATCATTAAAGGATGGATTCTAGGAATAAATAATCAGGGCTCAAAGAATAGGTCAAAATTAAACTTTTATGATTCAGATAGAGCATGCAATTTTAAGCAACTTTCTAATTTACTCCTATTATCAATTTTTCTTTGTTCTCTTGATATCTTTATTTGAATGTAAGCTTAGGAGATGGCCCATTTTTGGTTCAACACCTGGGTAGCGCTTGCTGATTGATGGCTACCCAGGTTCTGAACAAAAAATTGTCCGGCTCCTATACTTACATTCCTTCTTTTTCAAATAAAGATAGTAAGAGAATGAAGAAAAAATGATAAAAGGAGTACATTAGAAAGTTGCATAAAATGGTATGCTCTATCTGAATCATGAAAGTTTAAATTTTTTTTTATTATTTAGATTTTTTATTGAGGTTATAAGAAAAGTTACATAACATAGTCATCCGATAACAAAGATATCATAAGTTTAAAAGATACATCCTTATTACATAAACATAATCATAAACCAAAGAAGTAGCAGGTCTTGGAATAAATTCTATATGCCTTTGGAGGGAAACGTGTACAATAGTCATAGGAAATATATCTATGTCCCATATTCAAAACTCCCTTATGAAAGGGCAGATATTTACAACAAATAGGTGGCATATGAGATTGCTATAGTTACCCATGTAAGACAAGGATGTCAGTAACGGAATATATGTGTGTGCATCAAATGGAACCTCAGTTTTCTATTTTATATATAAGCGATGTGGCCCACACCTTACCGATTAGAGAGTTTATAAGGTTATTTATTCTAGCAAGATTGAGGTAAGTGTGGGACAGTATTTGTGTAATCTCTCTCAGACCAAGGTGGTCAAGAAGGGGGAAAAAGAGTTAAGCGGACAAGAGCCGCTAGTGTTAGAAAAGGAGGGGGATGAGAGGGAATGAGGGGCGGAGCTATCTAAATGCCAATTTAACAATGTGAATGGAGCTATTAGAGGGCTTAATATCAAGTCACGAATATGGGCTCTACAAGTAGGGCAGTACCTGGGGATAGTTTAGGCTAGGAGTGGAGGGGTCTCATTGAGTACATAACCTAAAGCTTGTGTCAGGTACGACAAGCACACACAGCATATATAGGCTTCAAACTCATAGGCCCAAATAAGATTGGATCTTGATGAAAGGAAACGCTACTTAAAGACTGAGCAAAGAGATCATATTGTGCGAGGCATTGGGACTACAGTTTACTGTGCGACAAATGAGAGGGTAGAGGTCGAAGACCAATATTGCTGAAGCAGTACCTATCATTAGATTCACAGCAATAAATGTTCTGAACCAAGTAACTTGTGTAGTATTATAAGGGTAAGGAATTTACACTGAGCCATGTCTACAAATATTTAGTAGCTTAGTACAGAAAGTGAGTATTAATATCTAGCGTGTCTATGAGCCTAAATGTGTCATGTCATAGGTTCAGTTTGTCATGAGGGTAAAACTTGATACTGTAAGTGCCTTCTGATTGATCAATTTCATTCTATAACCACACCTGCTATCAGTTTTCAGAAGCATAGGTGTTATGAATCATATGTAGACCTGAAACCTCTGATACATACAGTATGTAACATGAAAGAAAAAAAAGAAAAAAAGAAAAACGGAAAAAAAAACAGCAAATGCATCTTATCAGATAGAACCCTACACCTGCTATTCAGCATCTAATATCCAACAGGAGAGCCTAAACACTTGAATACCCAACTAGAATTCTATGAAGTGAGATAAGGGGTGGTTGCAATACAAAATTAATAACAACAGTGACATAGTGACAGGGAGGTACATTTTAATGATTACTTTGTCGTGACAGGGTAAGCTATCATAGCGCTGTAGCCTAGCATATGAAAGTTTAATTTTGACTAGACTATCCCTTTCAATAACTAGATTAGATAATATGCATTGTCTTTTCCTTTTAGCCTACTATCTATTAAAGATGCCAAATTATAGTTTTCCATAAGGCTTAGTGGACAGGACAAAAACAAAAAAAGAATATCATTACTATTTTTATTTGTAACTGTGGATATGGCTCTGATTCTAAAAAAATTGCCAGTCACGACATGGTTTTCCATGCCACTGCAGGGGAAGTGAGTGGCAAGGAGATGCCTCGCATACAAATAATGAGTGCTCTCTGCTAGGTAAAAGTCTGCAATGGACGGCGAAGTACAGAGGCGAGACCGGCGTGTTTTAAAATGTGAATATTATGTTTAATACCAAATCAAATTACGCTATTTTCAGTGCACTGCACCTTACATTTGGTGTAATTTTTAATGGATAGATTTTTCATACAGAATAATTACTGTTTTGAGTATTTTGATGAAAACTCATCACCTTTTAACTAGTGAGAAAAAAGTAGTGAGAACTGTAATTCAAAATGTTTATAGAATTATGCTGGGATTTAAGAGAAAATTTCGTATACGCCCATGGAACGCCAATGCTCAGCCCATTTTACAAAAAAACAACAATTATGCTTTGTATTTTGTACTTTTAAGTACAAATTTCTTGCTTTTTTTTTTTGCACATCCAGTGTACTTACGATTTACGCTTTATATAGTTAATACGATTTATTCCTGTGTAATTTACCTCCAAATTTTACATTTTTAACATAATAGGATTTTTGGTGAACAATTTTGTTACAAATTTTGATGTACCTTAACAATACCATTTTTTCCTCCTATTTTTGTGCAAATGGTTCAATTATTAGCTTTGTAAGATTTTAAATGATGGATTTTATTGTGAACTTTTGTAATGTAAGCATCTCCTTTCCTATACGAAAATGCAGTATACAACCCTTAGTGAGACACCTGTTTTCAGGTAAAAAGTGGCTTTATACAATTCCAACAGGGAAACAGCAGTACTGACGAGTATTATTATACAATCTCACCAGCCCAGAGAGATTTTTAGAATCGGGACCAAAGCCTCAAATTGTATGGCATGTTATTTAAGGGACAGCAAAGTCATGTTAAACTTTCATAATTCAGATAGAGCATGCAATTTTAAACAGCTTTACAATTTAATTCTGTTATTAAATTTGCTTCATTCTCGTGGTATCTTTTATTAAAGAGTAAAACTAAGTAGGTTTATAAGAGCTCAGGCGTGCAACATTGTATAATAAAGCTACAAATAATACTGCAAAACACTGCTGCCATAGAGAACTAAAGAGACGTGCACACTCCTGACCTCTTATGAGCCTACCTAGTTGTACTCTTCAATAAAAGATACCAAGAGAACAAAGAAAATTTGATAACAGAAATAAATTGGAAAGATGATTAAATTGCTCTAACTGAATCATGAAAGTTTAATTTGGACTATACTGTTCTTTAAATATTTTAATTTGCTCCACACAAGCATATTTCTTAGCTGATATATTAAACCCAATCATATTTTTAGATTATTATGTATTCTATGTATAAAACACCCCTACAGAAAAGCTTTTTAAAGTGTTTTATTTTCATACACTTAGACATTTCATTCAAATGTGCTGATCACACTTCATGTGGATTAAGGGATTTAGATATACTGGCATGTTTTTTGCTCCACTCATTGGAACATATAGATTATATATGTATGAAAACAGCATCTTCTACTTCACATAATTTTATCTCTGGTGGCTCCAGATTGTCAGAGTCATTTTGGTTTGTCTAGAATATGAAATGGCTTCAAAATCATTTCTATTCTGGTCACTATTAGAAAATTGAAGAAGAATCACAGACTTGTGTGCTGTTCAGGAGCTCACCTACTCAACAGAGGGCCAGGAGCAAGAAAAATGTTTGGGGCCTCCCCAAAGGTAACTCAATAGTAAGGAATATAATATACATGCTGCTCTATATAATGATTATGCAGATAGACAGACAGATAGATGATAGATAGATGATAGATAGATAGATAGATAGATAGATAGATAGATAGATAGAGATTAAGAGAGAGATTATTAGATAGATAGATAGATAGATAGATAGATAGAGAGATAGAGAGATAAACCTGCAGCCTGCACTAATAAAAGACTCCTCAGTGTTAGGTTTGTACACATTCTGCACATGCCTATGTATTGATTGGCTGCTATTGACTTGTGCACTATTGGTAGTTCCATCCCCCTGGCTCTGATGTTTTTTATAGTGGTGATGAGAATTGTACCTAACGGGCCAGTGGGGGTTTGACAGAGAGGTACTAAAATGTTAATTTTCCATTGTTCTCTCTAACTATTGGTCTCACTGTGTATACTGATATAAGATAAGGAGGATTTTTTGTAAATATAATGAGGTTTGCTCTCACTGCAAGCTCAGAATTGAATTAGATTGTGGTTTCAGAGAACAGAAACTGCTATTTCATTTGTGAAATATACCTAAAGGAGCAACTTCCCATACATTTTTTATTTTACTGCTATCATAAAGACATTGGAGACACATTAAGGGGGAAATAATTTTACAGTACACTGACCCTATAAAAAGCACAGCTGTCCTTACATTATAATTCAGCTTTTATGACATTGTTTATGGTTCATGTACAGACAATTGTCCACTGTATCATCAATATATTTTTTTAGCTATTGAAAAAACAAGCTTGCACTAATAATACCAATTTTAATTCTAGTCTTAGAGATGGTTAAAGGGATATGAAACAAAAAACAATTATTTTGTGATTCAGACATCAAGCGTACAATTTAAAAAAAGTTTCCAATGTGCGCTTATTATCAAATTTGTTTGTTCCCATAATATTCTGTGTTGAAGCGATACCTAGGTAGGCAGCTGGAGCAGTACATGGTAGGGAATAGTGCTACTCTATAGCGCTCTGGCAAATGGATAACCTTATTGCAAAACTGCTGCTTTATAGTGTTCCAGACAAGTGACCGCTCATGAGCTCACATCCCTGCTTTTCAACTAAAGGTATTAAGAGAACTAAAAAAAATGATAATAGAAGTAAATTAGACAGTTGTTTAAAAGTATCTATCTGAATCCGGAAAAGAACAATTTTGGATTTCATGTCCTTTAAACAAATACCAGAAGGACATGGAATAAATGAATACAATTCCTTGAAACAATACTTTGGTGGGCTTTTAACTCATGGCTTTAATATGTTGGCTTCAGGCTTACTTATTACATTTTATTCCCAATGATTCCCCTACTATAAATATCCTAGTGATACAGAGTTTACATTTGTTTATACATTCTTACTTTTGATAATATATACAGTATGTGTCAATAGTTATTATTTTATGTATGCATAGCACATATCAGCATTTAAAGGGACACTGTGCTGTGCTCTAGATTTTTCTTTGCATAAATGGTTTGTAGATGATCCATTTATATAGCCCATCTGAGAGTGTTTTTGTAACAATGTATAGTTTTGCTTATTTTTTTTAATAACGTTGTGCTGATTTTTAGACACTTAACCAAGCCCCAAAGTATCAAATGTAGACTCAAGTCTACAGATTCCTGCTGGCTCCTTTTAGTGTAATGTAATATGCAGGGAAGGTGGGGGAGAGGGTCTGCTGTTCCTGCTTTCTCAGTTCTTTTCAGTGGGTGTCCCAGCCTGACCTCATCAAAAGTGCTTAACTGGGAGCTTCTAAGTAAGTTTTTAATAGGTTTTATACTAGATTTTTAGATCAGTATCTGTGCGTTATTCTTTATAGTAGTGTCTATTACATGCAGTTATATGCAAATTTATGTATACTGTCCCTTTAAGCACTGCAATGCAAAAGATCTGCATAGAAAATGTTTTATAAGCATTTAAACCCTGATTGTAGTCCAGGGACATACCAATGAAAAAAGCCTATAGAGTATGCTTATCTTATCTCCTTTGCTGTAGCTAGTTTGGGAGAGGTATAAATGTGCTCCTGCACTGATTAATCACTACGTAACATTTAGCTGGGTCAGCAGTTTGAAGTCAATGTGTCACACTCCAGGATTTCTGGGCAATAGAAAAATACATAATTCTCAGAAGTATATTGAAAGAAAAGTAGCGAAATAAACAGAAACACAATGTTGTTGTTTTTTAATTTATATAATTAAACATTTTGGGCTAGATTACAAGTAGAGCTAAAAAATATTGAGCTCGCATTTGCATTGCACGGAGGTTTTGTGCTCACAAAAGTGTACTTCCATAGGCTCCAATGGGAACCTCATTCTCATGAGAACCTAGCACAGCGAAGGGGGTAAGTCGTGCAGGGATGGGCAGCAGGTTGAAATATAGATGTATATGCTTATATACATTTATATATATATGTTTTTATATGTGTGCAGAGACATATTAACACATAAATATGTATATAAGAACACACAGTTCCCCATAGACCGCAATGCTGCAGTGCCATTTTTTTTTCTAACACCGCACACTCACAATATTTAATCCCTAAATACTGCTTCATGCAGTTTGTTTGCTATTATTTTTTATTTTATTTAACACATTAATATATGTGTATTGCTGCACCTTTTGCATATATCAAACTTGAATGATAATGACATAATGGTCAGCTTTGTTTTCCTTTCCTTATCTGTTTGCTACATATAGTCTCTCTCGGATGATGAGCAGAATTACAATTAGTGGATATTTTAAAGCTGTATAAAATAACCTGCTGTAGATCATTTGTAAGAACCAACAAAAACTTAAGGGACACTGAACCCAAAAATTTTTCTTTCGTGATTTAGGTAGAGCATGACATTTTAAGCAACTTTCTAATTTACTTCTATTATCAAATTTTCTTCATTCTCTTGGTATCTTTATTTGAAATGCAAGAATGTAAGTTTAGATGCCGGCCCATTTTTGGTGAACAACCTGGGTTGATCTTGCTGATTGGTGGATAAATTCATCCACTAATAAAAAAGTGCTGTCCAGAGTTCTGAACCAATAAAAAAGCTTAGATGCCTTCTTTTTCAAATGAAGATAACAAGAGAATGAAGAAAAATTGATAATAGGAGTAAATTAGAAAGTTGCTTAAAATTGCATGCTCTATCTGAATCACAAAAGAAAACATTTGGGTTCCGTGTCCCTTTAGTGTTGTGCTTCAATAACTTAGGGAAGATGCTGCAACTCTGGATTACATTTCTTTTGCATTTTAACTAAAAGTCCAGCAGGAAACATAGTAATAAATACATAGAAAATGCAATAAATATATCATATTCATACAGATATTGATGATGAGGACTCTAAGTAACCATAAGGGTGCAATGCCCCCTGCCTGATCCAGCAACAGAGATGATTTAACAAATTAAAGGGACATCAAAACCATATTTTTTCTTTTGTGAATCAAATAGAGCATGCAAATGTAAATAACTTTCCAAATAATTTCGATAATCTGTGTTTCATTCTTTTCGTATCCTTTGTTGAAAAGTATACCTAGATAGACTCAAACGCTGCTAATTGTTGGCTGCACATATCTTGTCTCTTGTCATTGCTGCTCCTTCAACAAAGAATACCAAGAGAATGAACCAAATTAGATAATAGAAGTAAATTATAAAGTTGCTTATAATTGCATGCTCTATCTGAATAATGAAAGAAACGTTTTTGGCTTGCATGTCCCTTTAAAGGAATGGTCTAATTTAAAAATGATATGCTCTACTTCATTAGCATTGCAGTTTCCAATTGGGGACTACATACAACTGCCACGCTAACTGATCGTGTTCTGTTGATGGGACTTTGCCTGTGTGTTTAACTCATGAAATATCAATGTTTTCAACTGGAGCAAAGGACTCTGGGTATGGATATGCACACAAGGTAAACAATGACTCCTCTTTTGTGATTCAAATATTTATTTTAAACACAAATTCCCTCCTTCATCTTTTCTGTGGAGAGCAGAGGCAAATCTAGAACTTAAAATAATAGTGACCTGGGGCGGAGCCAACCGCTGAACAGAACGGTCGCAAACATCATGAGCTCCGCTCAAAATAGCATTAAAAAGGCATTTTAAGAGAGATATATACCAGAGTTAATACTCAGAACTTACCCCGGTAACCAGCAAAATTGAGGAATCTAATTATCATGGACATCGATGCTCAGTCTGGGATGGGAGCGGTGGAAGGCAGCACAGTCATGAACACTGAGGCCCAACATAGCGCGCCATGACACATCGCATAGCATTGCAGCCGGAGAACAACCAAAGTTGCTCGACAATTGTGCTTGCCGCTGCCCTGATCCCAGACAAGCCGCAACCACTACCTAGCAGCTGGTAACCAACCCACAGCCCACTAACCTCCTCTCAACAGGATCCTAAGCATCATGGAGGACATTCTGAACTGCCATTTTCACCAGCTACGCAAGCTGATTGCAACAGAGTGGGGGAGCCTGAGGAATACTATTGATCCAAGGCGGGTGGCTGGAGGTCCACAATTGAACCTGCAGGAATCGGCTTCTGATGCGTCGTGGGATGCGGCTGACTTAGTAGCTTTCTCTGGGTGCTCCTTCGAAGGAGGACAAGCGACTGAGCAGAGACTTACTGAGAGACCACACCTGAGAGCTGAGACACTCTTGGCACCAGTCAAAATGGCATCGGAGTGGCAGGCTCCAACTTACCTAAAGAGCCGGTTACCAGAAACCCACAGGGTCTTCATTGCGGAGCACACCCAATTTAGGGACACATTCTGTACGTCAGAACAGACCACAGACATCCATGCCCTTATGGCAATGAGGCTGGATATCGAGCCCCTACTCCTTGGTGCACAGAGGTCTAGCCAGCAAGGGATACAGGATACCGCGATGAGTACCATACCACTTACCGATCACCATGCAAAACCAGGCCTACAGTCTGGCCCTTGGAGATTATACCCTTTCACTGTTACGGGATCCTGCTCCCGCCCTTCCTATAGCTTTCTCTCAAGCGTAGTATGCTCCCCAATCAGTACAGATCACAGGTCGCAATAAGAGCCAGGTCTGGAGTGGGTTAAGTTCTATTAGTACAGTGGTAGGGGGTTGCTCTGAGGCCTAGATGTTGTCACCTCAACACTGTTTTTGAAACGGACAGATCAACCTCCCTCCCAATGATGAACCCTACAAGGTAATCTATTGGAACTTTCCACACTTTCCCCAGAGCAAACTGAACTTCACAATACTAGGGCATTCCTATGCTGTATGGAATGCTTCCATCACCAATTTATCCTCCTAGGGACCTTAGATATAAAGACATTGTGTGACAGACTGTGGACATCCCTTGATCATCCAAGTTATATGAATGCTTGTTGCTTGTTTGTCAGAATGCTGCTATTATTCTCTGTTACCCTGTGTATAGTATACTCCATACCCATAATAAGTGTTCTTATGTTTTATTCTACAATGTATATAAGCCAATGCGTACATTTTTATATGTTGTGGCATGCCAATATCAAGCACCCAAATTCAGGCATACCACATTTCTAATTTTATAGTCTAGGTCATGCCACTACCTTAATGTTTGTAGTTCCAATGAGTCTGCTATAAGAGATGTTTAAAGTTAATCTTCTCAACAATGTTGGGGGTACTTAACACTATTTTGGCTTGCTATTTGCTCTTACCATGTGGTTGGTGGACGGCTTTTATGTTAGCAGCCGCGGACATTTAGCCTTTATACCTCACCTGCGGGTTAGTGGGGAGCCCCGGGAGGGATACATGTACAAGTGTAAGAGCAACAAATGCCGTAGCAGCTACACAACAACCGTGTTGTACGCGTGTTACTGACACAATACCGTAATGATACTGATAAACCCTGTATATGTGTTTGTCCAGTCTGGGGGTTTGAGGGGGCCCTCGATAGGGACAAGTATACATTGCCACAGTATTGTTATGTATCATTATTCTTTCACTCATAATATGTGTTCCTCCCTCTGGACCAGTGGCCAGGGTCTGGAGGGAGACCACATAAAGGAAGTTTAGTCCACGAACACGCTATCCTAGGATCAACTAATATAAACCCTTATATACAGCAATGAGAAGGGCTACGTAGGAGAGTTGGTCTCACTAACATGGGAAGTCTATACTGTAGTTGAGGGTTGTAATACCCAAGGGATAATCCATTCCCATAAGATAGATGCAAGCTCAGATCATTTAATCTAATGTTGTTAAATGGCACGACCCCATAGCATGGTAGATGGATCCTAGACTCTGTAAGATGTCCAGTACTATGTCACCTATAATATGCTAGGTTTTGTTATGCCTGAAGGTAAGATAAGGAAAGAATATTATGTTTAGAATAAGTAACACTTATTTTTAACTCGTATACTATGCTATACCTACTCACCTTTATGTTCAGTTACATTGATTATTCTGAACTAGCTCACCTCCCCCCCCAGCTATAGAGCCCACACCAGGGTTCAAACTAGGCGGACTATTTTCGCCACAATCCCTCTCACGAGAGGGTATTTTTGATTCTGTATTTGGGTATACTTATTTGTGTTGAATCTATGTACATTATTCTTTGACATGTGTACTTTAATCTCACGTTTGTATCTTTTATATTAGGGGTCCTGCGTGTCCCCAATTGTTACTTATAACCTTTAAAACGAATAAAAAAAAAATAAAAAAAAATAAAAAAAAAAATAATAATAGTGACCTATGGATATTGTACTCCTGATTCTGCCAGGAGTAGGAAGCGTTATTTTTTCTGTTTCCTTAGCACACATCCTATGTCACTGCTAGATAACTAAATACTAGCTGATTTGGATGTGAAAAATAAGCACATTACAAAATTTGAAAATTAAGGCGATCCGTTTACATTAAAAAGCCCTACTTTCTTAAAGACGACTTTTCAATTATTTTAAAAAAAAGAAATGTATTACATCCCTTTGTATTCATAACTATTTATGTAATGCTAAAAATATTTTTGGAATACATTTGAGAAATTGTATTGCTTTAACATCAGTACATGGGCATTACTGTGTAGGAAGGTTGTCATATGTCTATACTATTTCTCTTATAACTGAATGCCTCGCTTTAGCTTTAATTGCTATTAGGAATGACATGGAGAAGAAACTATGACAACAAATAGATGTCACTTATATTAATCCATTTTACAGCAATTCTCCAGAAAGCAAGTCACACTCTGCTTCACCAAGGAAAGAAAGTCCCAGTATATTTCAGCCAAATAAGAGTTTTTTCAAATTGATATCAGCACAATAATCCCTTTTGCATAATATTAATACTGTAGACACAGGAGCATGTTGTGCAATGCAGAAATGTATGGTCATTGTGACAATATATGAATTGGGTGATCTTTGAAAGAAAGATGCCAATATACGTGTTAGAGATGAAGATCACAGGGCTGTGTGAGGATCCCTTCACAGATATATAACCATAGATATCAGACTACAATGCAGTATAATTTGTAGAGGTTTTTTTTTTTTAACTTTGAGGCATAGCTTAAAAGGGAAAGTGTACAGTGATTTTTGTCTCTCTTTTTATGCCTCCTAATCATCCATTTTAACCGCTGGAGTATATTAAATTATTGACATATATCTCCTTTACCTTGATTTTGTTATTTTAAATAGCTGGTTATGTCTGCGGTATCTCTGCTGAAACTGAATATTGCCAATACTAAAGAATTAGTTACACAAAAACTATGTGAACAAGAAGGTTTAAAAAGTCTCCACACCTAATGTGTGTGTCTGGGGGGTGGGGGGGGGGGGGGGAGATGGACAGAGAGTTACTAAAAGCATTCATTTTCCATTGTACGCTCTAAATATTGGTCTCACGGTCTATAGAGAGATAAGATAAGGAAGATTTTGTCTAAACATACATAGGAAATATTTTTTATATATTTAACTGTTGCTCTTTAATATAAATGATGAGAAAAAATTGAGTAACATGTTCCTTTAAAGGGACACTAAAGTCAAAATGAAACTTTTTTACTTCAAAATCTTCCCTTATTCATAGTAAGGGCAGATCTTGACAAGTACAACAAAATAATAACATCATTTTTATGGAATAATGGCAAACCAAGAGTGGCAAGACATAAGTTGGTTCAGCGTAGAAAAGATGGAGGCTTGGCCCTCCCCTGTCTCAAAATGTATAATATAGTAGCTTTGGTTAAATTCGCTGTAGATTGGTTGGTTGAAGAGGAATATGTAACATATTATAAGCTTGAAGCTGAGATAATCGCCCCATTTGATCTCAAGGCAGTATTACATGTGGACACAAAAATTACTCCCAGTACTGTTTCTAATCTAATAACAATAAAGAATATCATAACTGCCTGGCAGAAATTTTGTTGTCTTTTAAAGTGCCAATACCATATTTCAAAATTTTGCCCTATAATAGGTATGCCTGACTTTACGCCAGGCTTACAAGACTCAGTCTATAAAACTTGGAAAGAGAAAGGGTTAACAAATTGGTTTCAATTAAAGCAAGAAGGTGCACCATATATACAATCTTTTCCAGATCTGGCGAACAAATTTCAATTACAACATAAAAACTTCTACGCCTACTTACAGAGTAGGAGTTATTTTCAGCATCTAGGTCAACTATTCGGGCTAGAGTGGGACTGGAAAGAGATAGAAAGTGGACTTAAACTATACAAAGCTGGGAAGAGATCTATTTCAATATGGTATAATATGTTAAGCACTAAATTTGGGGCAGTCCAGGTTGAAAATATCTCACTGTATATGCAAAAGTTTTTCCCGCAGACGCAGACACAAGATGTTAAAAAATGTTTTATGAACTTGGAAACTGCTACGACAGTATGCAGTTGGAGAGAGTCACAATGCAAATTGTTAAATAATTATTACCTAACTCCCGATAAAATGAATAAATGGACAGACAGGACATCCCCCTGTAAATGTTATAAATGTAGAGCCGAGAAGGCTGACATCATACATTGTCTGTGGTCTTGCCCTAAGATCTCACAATACTGGGGTAAAATTAATTTTTGGCTTAATAAATTTTTAAGGACCAGAATATCTCTTATCGCAGTTAATGTCTTCATGTTATATGATGATGGGGATTATAAACCAGAAAAACTCCTCATTAATTTAGCTATTGTGGCGGCCCGCAACATAATTTTTAAAAACTGGAAATCGGCAGAAGAGCCTAGTATGAAAGAATTTATAAATAGCATGAATATGCAGATGACAATTGAACTACTTAATATTAAACCATATTCGGAGAAGAGGCTTACTGACTTTTTCTCTAAATGGTTAAATGTTATTAGGGAAAGGCCATTAACTGCCCAAAAACAATTTATAGCCCCTGTACAAAATTCTCCTGAATTCATGTTACTCTTACTAAAAAAAATCCTTCCACAAGAATGGGGTTGGGTACATTCAGAACTTTGAAGATCTGAGATTCTGGGTTTATAGTGAGATAGTTCTTGGGAGTGGGGTGGAATAAATATTTTTTTTTTTTTTTTTTTCCTGCTGTTCTAAAGGGAGTGTGTCTGTGTAAAAAGAGACGAGATATTGCTTTGTTTTATGTCCTGGTATATCTTAATGAGGTTTTGTATACCAGTCAGACGGTCTAAACCGTTATATGGATAAGATTGTTTATGGATTTTGATCTGTTCTTTTTGTTTACTGTGAAAATAACTAAATAAAAAAAAAAGGAAAAAAAAAAAAAAAATGAAACTTTCATGATTCAGATAGAGCATGCAGTTAAAAACAACTTTCCCATTCACTTCCATTATCTAAATGTACACAATCTATTTATATGCACACTTTCTGATGCACCGGCTACTATTAAACATGTGCAAGAATTCACTGAGTATGTAAGCAGTTTGTGATTGGCTGATGGCTGTCACGTGATGCAGGAGAAGAAAAATAGAGTTAACTTTGAAATTTGTCAGTAAAAAATTCACAACTTATTTTAAATTTAGACTAAGTGCTTTTGTATTGTCTTTTTATTATGTTTGTTGATTATTCATTCTACTGTATTGAAGAGTTCAGCAGTGCAAACATATTACCGTATACCCCATGGTAACAAAGGAATTTAAGTTATAAAGACTAGAGATGTGCGTTCTGAGGTTTCGTTAACCTCTGAATGCGGAAGAACAAGAATGTTTTATCCCTCCATCACCTGTGCAAGGGCTTCTTGATGATGCACTGAATTATATCATTGCAGAAAAGGGATATCAAACACCTAAAACTGAAACTACTTTATAAACATCAGCAAAAAAACATGCATTTTGGCAATTATTATTTCAGATGATGTAAACATATGCACCTTATGTATTGTATTATATATAGTATATTATAGCACAAGGGGAACATCTAAGTGAGTAATTATTTACAGAAAGGGTATTTGATGCATGAAGAAGACTTTTTATAGAGGTGGAAAGGACAAAACACAGTATAGGAATTCAGGAATTCTTAGGAAATGTGTAAGGATTAATTAAAGGGACACTTAACCTAATTTTTTTTTTCTTTTATGATTCACATCAGGCAATTTTAAGTTACTTTCTAATTTACTCCTATTATCAATTTGTATTCGTTCTCTTGCTATCTTTATTTAAAAGCAGGAATGTATAACGCTTTGGAGACGGATCATTTTTGGTTCAAAACCTGGGCTTTGCTTGCTTATTGGTTTGCTAAAAGTAGTCACCAATAGGCAAGCGCTATCCAGGGTTCTGAACCTAAAATGGGCTGGTTCCTAAGCTTTATATTCTTGCAAGAGAACAAAGAAAAATTGATAATAGGAGTAAATTAGAAAGTTGATTAAAATTGCATGCTCTATCTGAATCACGAAAGAAAAAAAATTGGATTTAGTATCCCTTTAAGGACTATGTATTGACTAGATACCCTTGCTGAGCTGCTTTCTGTTTCTTTGCAAAGGATGGGGTCTTTTATAGATTGTATATAAAATAGCCTGCTGTAGATGATGATATAGAAGTAAGAAACAATATATCAAACAGTTTCATAAGAAACATTAAAGGGATAGGAAACGCAGACATTTCCTTTTGTCATTCAGACAGATCATACCATTTAAAAAAAAAAAATCCAATTGACTTCTATTACCAAATTTGCTTTGTTCCCATGGTATTCTTTGTTGAAGAGATAACTAGGTAGGAAAGTTGTTTAAAATTGAATGCCCTATTTGAATCATGAAAGTTTAGTTTTGACTAGATTGTCCCTTTTACTTTAAAATAGTTCAATGCACAGAGATCCATCCATGAGTTGCTGCTAGTCACTTTGGAATCAATGGTGTGGCATCTATCTTGTATAGGGTTGCTACATCAGCCATTTTTTTTTCAGGACAGTTATGAGTTATACATGTTGCAGGGTGCACAGAAAGGAACATGCATTGTGCCTCTGGACAGCACATGAATATTGGCCCTGGACAGCATTATTCATGTTCGCCCCTGCACACCCTGCAGCAAGCGTAACTCTTAAGTGTCCAGGAAAACATGGCCGAGGTGGCAACCCTAATCTTGTAAGCTGTCACCTTTTGGAGCACTAATGGAGTTCCATATCCCAAACATATTTTCAAAATTATACAGAACAAATTAAAACGGGGAAAAAACTTCCTTGATAAAAGTCTACACAAATGAAAATATGAAAAAAGTGAATGAAAGAAAGAAAACTGTGAGGCAAAATACTTTACAGGGGAAAAAGAGTCGTTATGAATTATACTTAGTTTTACTGCAGGTGGAAAATACCCAGAATTCCCGTGGTCAGCTTCTGCATCGTAACTCTGAGGTCTACAAATCACCTCTTATTCTAACCAGTGAATCAAGGCTGACTCAGAAGTTGTTGCACTGGTAGCTATAGAGTTGTGTTTTAGGTATGAAACATCATGTATGTATTGGGCACTTAATGTAACTATAGAAGTTAAAGGGAAATAAAACCCAGATTGTTTTTTTCATTCAGGATTCAGATAGAGCATAACATTTAAAAAAAAATCCAATTTACTTCTTATGCCAAACTTTGCTTTATTCTCATGATAACCTTTGTCAAGTAAGCAGCAATATACTACTGGGACCTAGCTGACCACATTGGGTAAGCCAATGACAGCATATATGTGCTTCCAGTAGTTCATTGTTGCTCCTGAACCTACCTAGGTATGCTTTTCAACAAAGGATACCAAACAATCACGCAAATTATATATATAAAAAAAAGTAAACTGGAAAACTATCTAAAATTGTGTATCGTTTCTGAACCATGAGAGGTTAATTTTGACTTGGACACTGCACTACACACTTATACACAGTGATAGCTACACACTACACTACACACTTATACACAGTGATAGCTGCACATTGCACTACAAACTTATACACAGTGATAGCTACACAGTGCACTACACACTAATACATAGTTATAGCTGCACTATACCCTCATACACAGTGAGAGCTGCACACTACACACTTATACACAGTGAGAGCTACACACTACACTACACACTTATACACAGTGATAGCTACACACTACACTACACACTTATACACAGTGATAGCTACACACTACACTATACACTAATACATAGTTATAGCTGCACACTACACTACACACTTATACACAGTGAGAGCTGCACACTACACTACACACTTATACACAGTGAGAGCTACACACTACACTTATACACAATGATAGATACACACTACACTACACACTTATACACAGTGAGAGCTACACACTACACTACACACTCATACAAAGTGATAGCTGCACACTGCACTACACACTCATACACAGTGATAGCTGTACACTGCACTACTCGCTGATACAAAGTGATAGCTGTACACTATACTACACACTCATACACAGTAATAGCTGCACACTGCACTACACACTCATACACAGTGATAGCTGCACACTGCACTACTCGCTGATACAAAGTGATAGCTGTACACTATGCTACACACTCATACACAGTAATAGCTGCACACTGCACTTCACACTCGTACACAGTGATAGCTGCACACTGCACTACACACTTATACACAGTGATAGCTGCATACTGCACTTCACACTCATACCCAGTGATAGCTGCCCGCTGCACTACACACTCATACACAATGATAGCTGCAACTGCACTACCCACTTATACAGAGTGATAGCTGCACACTTTACTACACACTTATACACAGTGATAGCTGCACGCTGCACTACACACTCATACACAGTGATAGCTGCAACTGCACTACCCACTTATACAGAGTGATAGCTGCACACTTTACTACACACTTATACACAGTGATAGCTGCACGCTGCACTACACACTTATACACAGTGATAGCTGCACGCTGCACTACACACTAATACATAGTTATAGCTGCACACTTTACTACACACTCATACACAGTGATAGCTACACACTGCACTACACACTAATACATAGTTATAGCTGCACACTTTACTACACACTCATACACAGTGATAGCTGCACGCTGCACTACACACTAATACATAGTTATAGCTGCACACTTTACTATACACTCATACACAGTGATAGCTGCACGCTGCACTACACACTTATACAGAGTGATAGCTGCACACTTTACTACACACTTATACACAGTGATAGCTGCACGCTGCACTACACACTCATACACAGTGAGAGCTGCACGCTGCACTACAAACTCATACAAAGTGATAGCTGCACACTGCACTACACACTCATACACAGTGATAGCTGCAACTGCGCTACCCACTTATACAGAGTGATAGCTGCAAACTTTACTACATACTTATACACAGTTATAGCTGCAACTGCGCTACCCACTTATACAGAGTGATAGCTGCAAACTTATACACAGTGATAGCTGCACGCTGCACTACACACTCATACACAGTGATAGCTGCACACTGCACTACACACTCATACAAAGTGATAGCTGCACACTGCACTACACACTCATACACAGTGATAGCTGCACACTGCACTACACACTCATACACAGTGATAGCTGCACACTGCACTACACACTCATACACAGTGATAGCTGCACACTGCACTACACACTCATACACGGTGATATCTGCACACTGCACTACACACTCATACACGGTAATATCTGCACACTGCACTGCACACTACAAAGTGGAAGCTGCACACTGCACTACACACTTATACAAAGTGATAGCTGCACACTGCACTACACACTCATACACAGTGAGAGCTGCACACTGCACTACACACCCATACACAGTGATAGCTGCAACTGTGCTACCCACTTATACAGAGTGATAGCTGCACACTTTACTACACACTTATACACAGTGATAGCTGCATGCTGTACTACACACTCATACAAAGTGATAGCTGCACACTACACTACACACTCATACACAGTGATAGCTGCACACTGCACTACACACTCATACACAGTGATAGCTGTATACTATACTACACACTCATACACAGTAATAGCTGCACACTGCACTAAACACTCGTACATAGTGATAGCTGCACACTGCACTACACACTTATACACAGTGATAGCTGCACACTGCACTACACACTTATACACAGTGATAACTGTAAACTATACTACACACTCTTACACAGTGATAGCTGTACACTGTGCTACACACGCATACACACTATAGGTGCAAGCTGCACTACACACCCATACACAGTGATAGTTACACACTGCATTACACACTAATACACAGTGATAGCTGTACACTGCACTACACACTTATACACAGTGATAGCTGCACATTGCACTACACACTCATACAAGTGATAGCTGCACACTGCGCTACACACTCGTACACAGTGATAGCTGCACACTGCACTACACACTTATACACAGTGATAACTGTAAACTATACTACACACCCATACACAGTGATAGGTGCACACTGCACTACACACCCATACACAGTGATAATTTCACACTGCATTAGACACCCATACACAGTGATAGATGCACACTGCAATACATACTCATACAGTGATTTCTGCACACTGCACTACACACTTATACACAGTGATAGCTGCACACTGCACTACACACTTATAGACAGTGATCGCTGCACACTGCACTATTCACTTATATACTGTGATAGCTGCGCACTGCACTGCAGACTCATACACAGTGATAGCTGCACACTGCACTACACACTCATACACGGTGATAGCTGCACACTGCACTACACACTCATACACAGTGATAGCTGCACACTGCACTACACGCTCACACAGTGATTGCTGCACACTGCACTACACACCCATACACAGTGATAGCTGCACACTGCACTACACACTCACACAGTGATAGCTGTACACTGCACTACACACTCACACACTCACACACAGTGATAGCTGCACACTGCACAGCACACTGATACACAGTGATAGCTGCATATTGCACTACACACGTATACACAGTGATAGCTGTATACTGCACTACACACTCATACACAGTGATAGTTGCACACTGCACTACACACTCATACACAGTGATAGCTGCACACTGTGCTACACACCCATACACAGTGATAGGTGAACACTGCACTACACACCCATGCACAGTGATAGTTGCACACTGCATCACACACCCATACACAGAGATAGCTGCACACTGCATTACACACCCATACACAGTGATAGCTGCACCCTGTCCTACACACCCATACACAGTGATAGCTGCACACTGCACTACACACTTACACAGTGATTGTTGTGCACTGCACTACACACTTGTACACAGTGATAGCTGCACACTGCACTACACACGTATACACAGTGATAGCTGCACACTGAATTACTCACGTATATACAGTGATAGCTGCACACTGCACTATACACTCATACACAGTGATAGCTGTACACTATACTACACACTCATACACAATGATAGCTGCACACTGCACTACACACCCACACACAGTGATAGCTGCACACTGCACTACACACGCACACAGTGATTGCTGCACACTGCACTACACAATTATACACAGTTAAAGCTGCACACTGCACTACACATGTATACACAGTGATAGCTGCACACTGCACTACTCACTTATACACAGTTATATCTGCACACTGAACTTCACAGTTATACACAGTGATAGCTGCACACTTCACTACACACTTATACACAGTGATAGCTGCACACCGCACTACAAACTCATACACAGTAATAGCTGTATACTGCACTACACACTCATTCACAGTGTTAGTTGCACACTGCACTACACACTTATACACAGTGATAACTGTAAACTATACTACACACTCATACACAGTGATAGCTGTACACTGTGCTACACACCCATACACACTATAAGCGCAAACTGCACTACACACCCATACACAGTGATAGCTGTACACTGCACTACACACTTATACACAGTGATAGCAGCACACTGCACTACACACTCATACAAGTGATAGCTGCACACTGCACTACACACTCGTACACAGTGATAGCTGCACACTGCACTACACACTTATACACAGTGATAACTGTAAACTATACTACACACCCATACACAGTGATAATTTCACACTGCATTAAACACCCATACACAGTGATAGCTGCACACTGCAATACACACTCATACAGTGATTTCTGCACACTGCACTACACACTTATACACAGTGATAGCTGCACACTGCACTACACACTTATAGACAGTGATAGCTGAACACTGCACTATTCACTTATATACTGTGATAGCTACACACTGCACTGCACACTCATACACAGTGATAGCTGCACACTGCACTACACACTCATACACGGTGATAGCTGCACACTGCACTACACGCTCACACAGTGATTGCTGCACACTGCACTACACACCCATACACAGTGATAGCTGCACACTGCACTACACACTCACACAGTGATAGCTGTACACTTCACTACACACTCACACACAGTGATAGCTGCACACTACACAACACACTTATACACAGTGATTGCTGCATATTGCACTACACACGTATACACAGTGATAGCTGTATACTGCACTACACACTCATACACAGTGATAGCTGTACACTGCACTACACACTCATACACAGTGACAGTTGCACACTGCACTACACACTCATACACAGTGATAGCTGCACACTGTGCTACACACCCATACACAGTGATAGGTGAACACTGCACTACACACCCATGCACAGTGATAGTTGCACACTGCACCACACACCCATACACAGTGATAGCTGCAAACTGCATTACACACCCATACACAGTGATAGCTGCACCCTGTCCTACACACCCATACACAGTGATAGCTGCACCCTGTCCTACACACCCATACACAGTGATAGCTGCACACTGCACTACACACTCACCCAGTGATTGTTGTGCACTGCACTACACACTTGTACACAGTGATAGCTGCACACTGCACTACACACATATACACAGTGATAGCTGCACACTGAATTACTCACGTATATACAGTGATAGCTGCACACTGCACTACACACTCATACACAGTGATAGCTGTACACTATACTACACACTCATACAGGGAGTGCAGAATTATTAGGCAAATGAGTATTTTGACCACATCATCCTCTTTATGCATGTTGTCTTACTCCAAGCTGTATAGGCTCGAAAGCCTACTACCAATTAAGCATATTAGGTGATGTGCATCTCTGTAATGAGAAGGGGTGTGGTCTAATGACATCAACACCCTATATCAGGTGTGCATAATTATTAGGCAACTTCCTTTCCTTTGGCAAAATGGGTCAAAAGAAGGACTTGACAGGCTCAGAAAAGTCAAAAATAGTGAGATATCTTGCAGAGGGATGCAGCACTCTTAAAATTGCAAAGCTTCTGAAGCGTGATCATCGAACAATCAAGCGTTTCATTCAAAATAGTCAACAGGGTCGCAAGAAGCGTGTGGAAAAACCAAGGCGCAAAATAACTGCCCATGAACTGAGAAAAGTCAAGCGTGCAGCTGCCAAGATGCCACTTGCCACCAGTTTGGCCATATTTCAGAGCTGCAACATCACTGGAGTGCCCAAAAGCACAAGGTGTGAAATACTCAGAGACATGGCCAAGGTAAGAAAGGCTGAAAGACGACCACCACTGAACAAGACACACAAGCTGAAACATCAAGACTGGGCCAAGAAATATCTCAAGACTGATTTTTCTAAGGTTTTATGGACTGATGAAATGAGAGTGAGTCTTGATGGGCCAGATGGATGGGCCCGTGGCTGGATTGGTAAAGGGCAGAGAGCTCCAATCCGACTCAGACGCCAGCAAGGTGGAGGTGGAGTACTGGTTTGGGCTGGTATCATCAAAGATGAGCTTGTGGGGCCTTTTCGGGTTGAGGATGGAGTCAAGCTCAACTCCCAGTCCTACTGCCAGTTTCTGGAAGACACCTTCTTCAAGCAGTGGTACAGGAAGAAGTCTGCATCCTTCAAGAAAAACATGATTTTCATGCAGGACAATGCTCCATCACACGCGTCCAAGTACTCCACAGCGTGGCTGGCAAGAAAGGGTATAAAAGAAGAAAATCGAATGACATGGCCTCCTTGTTCACCTGATCTGAACCCAATTGAGAACCTGTGGTCCATCATCAAATGTGAGATTTACAAGGACGGAAAACAGTACACCTCTCTGAACAGTGTCTGGGAGGCTGTGGTTGCTGCTGCACGCAATGTTGATGGTGAACAGATCAAAACACTGACAGAATCCATGGATGGCAGGCTTTTGAGTGTCCTTGCAAAGAAAGGTGGCTATATTGGTCACTGATTTGTTTTTGTTTTGTTTTTAAATGTCAGAAATGTATATTTGTGAATGTTGAGATGTTATATTGGTTTCACTGGTAAAAATAAATAATTGAAATGGGTATATATTTGTTTTTTGTTAAGTTGCCTAATAATTATGCACAGTAATAGTCACCTGCACACACAGATATCCCCCTAAAATAGCTAAAACTAAAAACAAACTAAAAACTACTTCCAAAAATATTCAGCTTTGATATTAATGAGTTTTTTGGGTTCATTGAGAACATGGTTGTTGTTCAATAATAAAATTAATCCTCAAAAATACAACTTGCCTAATAATTCTGCACTCCCTGTACACAGTGATAGCTGCACACTGCACTACACACCCACACACAGTGATAGCTGCACACTGCACTACACACTCACACAGTGATTGCTGCACACTACACTACACACTTATACACAGTAAAAGCTGCACACTGCACTACACACGTATACACAGTGATAGCTGCACACTGCACTACTCACTTATACACAGTTATATCTGCACACTGAACTTCACAGTTATACACAGTGATAGCTGCACACCGCACTACAAACTCATACACAGTAATAGCTGTATACTGCACTACACACTCATTCACAGTGTTAGTTGCACACTGCACTACACTCATGCACAGTGTTAGTTGCACACTGCACTACACACTCATACACAGTGATAGCTGCACACCGCACTACAAACTCATACACAGTGATAGCTGTACACTGCACTACACACTCATACACAGTTATATCTGCACACCGCACTACAAACTCATACACAGTGATAGCTGCACAATGTGCTACACTCCCATACACAGTGATAGCTGCACACTGCACTACACACCCATACACAGTGATAGCTGTACACTGCACTACACACTCATGCAAAGTGATAGTTGCACACTGCACTACACACTCATACACAGTGATAGCTGCACACTGCACTACACACTCATACACAGTGATAGCTGTACACTGCACTACACACTCATGCAAAGTGATAGTTGCACACTGCACTACACACTCATATACAGTGATAGCTGCACACTGCACTACACACTCATACACAGTGATAGCTGCACACTGCACTACACACTCATACACAGTGATAGCTGCACACTAAACTACACACTCACACACAGTGATAGCTGTAAACTAAACTACACACTCACACACAGTGATAGCTGTAAACTAAACTACACACTTATACACAGTGATATATGCACACTGTGCTACACATTCTTACACAGTGATAGCTGCACACTGCACTACACACCCATACACAGTGATAGCTGCACACTACACTACACACTAATACACAGTGATAGCAGCACACTGTGCTACACATTCATACACAGTGATAGCTGCACCCTGCACTACACACTCATACACAGTGATAGCTGTACACTGCACTACACACCCATACACAGTGATAGCTGCACACTACACTACACACTAATACACAGTGATAGCAGCACACTGTGCTACACATTCATACACAGTGATAGCTGCACCCTGCACTACACACTCATATACAGTGATAGCTGCACACTGCACTACACACTCATACACATTGATAGCTGCACACTGTGCTACACATTCATACACAGTGATAGCTGCACACCGCACTACACACCAATACACAGTTATATCTGCCCATTGCACTACACACTCACACAGTGATTGCTGCACACTACACTACACACTTATACACATTGATAGCTGCACACTGCACTACACACTCATACACAGTGATAGCTGTACACTGCACTACACACTCATGCACAGTGATAGTTGCACACTGCACTACACACTCATATACAGTGATAGCTGCACACTGCACTACACACTCATACATAGTGATAGCTGCACACTAAACTACACACTCATACACAGTGATAGCTGTACACTACACTACACACTCATACATAGTGATATATGCACACTGTGCTACACATTCATACACAGTGATAGCTGCACACTGCACTACACACCCATACACAGTGAATGCTGCACACTACACTACACACTCATACACAGTGATAGCTGCACACTGCACTACACACTCATACACAGTGATAGCTGTACACTGTACTACACACTCATACACAGTGATATATGCACACTGTGCTACACACTTATACACAGTGATAGCTGCACATTGCACTACACATGTATACACAGTGATAGCTGTATACTGCACTACACACTCATACACAGTGATAGCTGTATACTGCACTACACATACACTCATACGCAGTGATAGTTGCACACTGCACTACACACTCATACACAGTGATAGCTGCACACTGTGCTACACACCCATACAAAGTGATAGGTGCACACTGCACTACACACCCATGCACAGTGATAGTTGCACATTGCACTACACACCCATTCACAGTGATAGCTGCACACTGCATTACACACCCATACACAGTGATAGCTGCACCCTGCCCTACACACCAATACACAGTGATAGCTGCACACTGCACTACACACTCATACACAGTGATAGCTGTACACTGCACTACACACTCATGCAAAGTGATAGTTGCACACTGCACTACACACTCATATACAGTGATAGCTGCACACTGCACTACACACTCATACACAGTGATAGCTGCACACTGCACTACACACTCATACACAGTGATAGCTGCACACTAAACTACACACTCACACACAGTGATAGCTGTAAACTAAACTACACACTTATACACAGTGATATATGCACACTGTGCTACACATTCTTACACAGTGATAGCTGCACACGGCACTACACACCCATACACAGTGATAGCTGCACACTACACTACACACTAATACACAGTGATAGCAGCACACTGTGCTACACATTCATACACAGTGATAGCTGCACCCTGCACTACACACTCATACACAGTGATAGCTGTACACTGCACTACACACTCATATACAGTGATATATGCACACTGTGCTACACATTCATACACAGTGATAGCTGTACACTGCACTACACACCCATACACAGTGATAGCTGCACACTACACTACACACTCATACACATTGATAGCTGCACACTGTGCTACACATTCATACACAGTGATAGCTGCACACCGCACTACACACCAATACACAGTTATATCTGCCCATTGCACTACACACTCACACAGTGATTGCTGCACACTACACTACACACTTATACACATTGATAGCTGCACACTGCACTACACACTCATACACAGTGATAGCTGTACACTGCACTACACACTCATGCACAGTGATAGTTGCACACTGCACTACACACTCATATACAGTGATAGCTGCACACTGCACTACACACTCATACATAGTGATAGCTGCACACTAAACTACACACTCATACACAGTGATAGCTGTACACTACACTACACACTCATACATAGTGATATATGCACACTGTGCTACACATTCATACACAGTGATAGCTGCACACTGCACTACACACCCATACACAGTGAATGCTGCACACTACACTACACACTCATACACAGTGATAGCTGCACACTGCACTACACACTCATACACAGTGATAGCTGTACACTGTACTACACACTCATACACAGTGATATATGCACACTGTGCTACACACTTATACACAGTGATAGCTGCACATTGCACTACACATGTATACACAGTGATAGCTGTATACTGCACTACACATACACTCATACGCAGTGATAGTTGCACACTGCACTACACACTCATACACAGTGATAGCTGCACACTGTGCTACACACCCATACAAAGTGATAGGTGCACACTGCACTACACACCCATGCACAGTGATAGTTGCACATTGCACTACACACCCATTCACAGTGATAGCTGCACACTGCATTACACACCCATACACAGTGATAGCTGCACCCTGCCCTACACACCAATACACAGTGATAGCTGCACACTGCACTACACACTCACACACACAGTGATTGTTGCGCTCTGCCATACACACTTGTACACAGTGATAGCTGCACACTGCACTACACACATATACACAGTGATAGCTGCACACTGCACTACTCACTTATATACAGTGATAGCTGCACACTACGCTACACACTCAAACACAGTGATAGCTGCACACTGCACTACACACTCATGCACAGTGATAGTTGCACACTGCACTACACACTCATATACAGTGATAACTGCACACTGCAGTACACACTCATACACAGTGATAGCTGCACACTGCACTACACACTCATACACAGTGATAGCTGCACACTAAACTACACACTCATACACAGTGATAGCTATACACTAAACTACACACTCATACACAGTGATAGCTGCACACTAAACTTCACACTCATACACAGTGATAGCTGTACACTGAACTACACACAGTGATATATGCACACTGTGCTACACATTCATACACAGTGATAGCTGCACACTACACTAAACACCCATACACAGTGATAGCTGCACACTACACTTCACACTCATACACAGTGATAGCTGCACACTGCACTACACACTCATACACAGTGATATATGCACACTGTGCTACACACTCACACACAGTGATAGCTGCACATTGCACTACACACTTATACACAGTGATAGCTGCACATTGCACTACACATGTATACACAGTGATAGCTGTATACTGCACTACACACTCATACACAGTGATAGTTGCATACTGCACTACACACACTTACACAGTGATAGCTGCACACTGCACTACACACCCATACACAGTGATAGGTGCACACTGCACTACACACCCATGCACAGTGATAGTTGCACACTGCACTACACACCCATACACAGTGATAGCTGCACACTGCATTACACACCCATACACAATGATAGCTGCACCCTGCCCTACACACCCATACACAGTGATAGCTGCACACTGCACTACACACTCACACAGTGATTGTCGCGCACTGCCCTACACACTTGTACACAGTGATAGCTGCACACTGCACTACACACAAATACACAGTGATAGCTGCACACTGCGCTACTCACTTATATACAGTGATAGCTGCACACTGTGCTACACACCCATACACAGTGAGAGGTGCACACTGCACTACACACCCATGCACAGTGATAGTTGCACATTGCACTACACACCCATATACAGTGATAGCTGCACCCTGCCCTACACACCCATACACAGTGATAGCTGCACACTGCACTACACACTCACACAGTGATTGTTGCACACTGCCCTACACACTTGTTCACAGTGATAGCTGAACACTGCACTAGTACTACACACGTATACACAGTGATAGCTGCACACTGCACTACTCACTTATATACAGTGATAGCTGCACACTGCACTACACACTCATACACAGTGATAGCTGTACACTGCACTACACACTCATGCACAGTGATAGTTGCACACTGCACTACACACTCATATACAGTGATAGCTGCACACTGCACTACACACTCATACACAGTGATAGCTGCACACTGCACTACACACTCATACACAGTGATAGCTGCACACTAAACTACACACTCATACACAGTGATAGCTGTACACCAAACTACACACTCATACACAGTGATAGCTGCACACTAAACTACACACTCATACACAGTGATAGCTGTACACTAAACTACACACTCATACACAGTGATATATGCACACTGTGCTACACATTCATACACAGTGATAGCTGCACACTGCACTACACACCCATACACAGTGATAGCTGCATACTACACTACACACTCATACACAGTGATAGCTGCACACTTCACTACCCACTCATACACAGTGATAGCTGTACACTGCACTACACACTCATACACAGTGATATATGCACACTGTGCTACACACTCACACACAGTTATAGCTGCACATTGCACTACACACTTATACACAGTGATAGCTGTATACTGCACTACACACTCATACACAGTGATAGTTGCATACTGCACTACACACTCATACACAGTGATAGCTGCACACTGTGCTACACACCCATACACAGTGATAGGTGCACACTGCACTACACACCCATGCACAGTGATAGTTGCACACTGCACTACACACCCGTACACAGTGATAGCTGCACACTGCATTACACACCCATACACAGTGATAGCTGCACCCTGCCCTACACACCCATACACAGTGATAGCTGCACACTGCACTACACACTCACACAGTGATTGTCGCGCACTGCCCTACACACTTGTACACAGTGATAGCTGCACACTGCACTACACACATATACACAGTGATAGCTGCACACTGCGCTACTCACTTATATACAGTGATAGCTGCACACTGCACTACACACTCATACACAGTGATAGCTGTACACTATACTACACACTCATACACAGTGATAGCTGCACACTGCACTACACACCCATACACAGTAATAGCTGCACACTGCACTACACACTCACACAGTGATTGCTGCACACTGCACTACACACTTATACACAGTAAAAGCTTCACACTGCACTACACACGTATACACAGTGATAGCTGCAAACTGCACTAGTCACTTATACACAGTTATATCTGCACACTGAACTTCACACTTATACATAGTGATAGCTGCACACTTCACTACACACTTATACACAGTGATAGCTGCACACCGCACTACAAACTCATACACAGTAATAGCTGTATACTGCACTACACACTCATGCACAGTGTTAGTTGCACACTGAACTTCACACTCATACACAGTGATAGCTGTACACTGCACTACACACTCATGCACAGTGATAGTTCCACACTGCACTACACACTCATACACAGTGATAGCTGCACACTGTGCTACACGACCATACACAGTAATAGCTGCACATTGTACTACACACCCATATACAGTGATAGTTGCACACTGCACTACACACCGATACACAGTGATAGCTGCACACCGCACTACACACCCATACACAGTGATAGCTGCACACTGCACTACACACCCATGCACAGTGATAGCTGCACACTGCACTACACACCCATATACAGTGATATATGCACACTGTGCTACACACTCACACACAGTGATAGCTGCACATTGCACTACACACTTATACCCAGTGATAGCTGCACATTGCACTACACATGTATATACAGTGATAGCTGTATACTGCACTACACACTCATACACAGTGATAGTTGCATACTGCACTACACACTCTTACACAGTGATAGCTGTACACTGTGCTACACACCCATACACAGTGATAGGTGCACACTGCACTACACACCCATGCACAGTGATAGTTGCACACAGCACAACACACCCATACACAGTGATAGCTGCACACTGCATTACACATCCATACACAGTGATAGCTGAACCCTGCCCTACACACTTGTACACAGTGATAGCTGCACACTGCACTACAAACTCACACAGTGATTGTCGCGCACTGCCCTACACACTTGTACACAGTGATAGCTGCACACTGCACTACACACATATACACAGTGATAGCTGCACACTGCGCTACTCACTTATATACAGTGATAGCTGCACACTGTGCTACACACCCATACACAGTGATAGGTGCACACTGCACTACACACCCATGCACAGTGATAGTTGCACATTGCACTGCACACCCATACACAGTGATAGCTGCACCCTGCCCTACACACCCATACACAGTGATAGCTGCACACTGCACTACACACTCACACAGTGATTGTTGCACACTGCCCTACACACTTGTTCACAGTGATAGCTGCACACTGCACTACACACGTATACACAGTGATAGCTGCACGCTGCACTACTCACTTATATACAGTGATAGCTGCACACTGCACTACACCCTCATACACAGTGATAGCTGTACACTGCACTACACACTCATGCACAGTGATAGTTGCACACTGCACTACACACTCATATACAGTGATAGCTGCACACTGCACTACACACTCATACACAGTGATAGCTGCACACTGCACTACACACTCATACACAGTGATAGCTGCACACTAAACTACACACTCATACACAGTGATAGCTGTACACCAAACTACACACTCATACACAGTGATAGCTGCACACTAAACTACACGCTCATACACAGTGATATATGCACACTGTGCTACACATTCATACACAGTGATAGCTGCACACTGCACTACACACTCATACACAGTGATAGCTGCACACTAAACTACACACTCATACACAGTGATAGCTGTACACCAAACTACACACTCATACACAGTGATAGCTGCACACTAAACTACACGCTCATACACAGTGATATATGCACACTGTGCTACACATTCATACACAGTGATAGCTGCACACTGCACTACACACCCATACACAGTGATAGCTGCATACTACACTACACACTCATACACAGTGATAGCTGTACACTGCACTACCCACTCATACACAGTGATAGCTGTACACTGCACTACACACTCATACACAGTGATATATGCACACTGTGCGACACACTCACACACAGTGATAGCTGCACATTGCACTACACACTTATACACAGTGATAGCTGCACATTGCACTACACATGTATACACAGTGATAGCTGTATACTGCACTACACACTCATACACAGTGATAGTTGCATACTGCACTACACACTCATACACAGTGATAGCTGCACACTGTGCTACACACCCATACACAGTGATAGGTGCACACTGCACTACACACCCATACACAGTGATAGCTGCACACTGCATTACACACTCATACACAGTGATAGCTGCACACTGTGCTACACACCCATACACAGTGATAGGTGCACACTGCACTACACACTCATACACAGTGATAGCTTCACCCTGCCCTACACACTCATACACAGTGATAGCTGCACACTGCACTACACACTCATACACAGTGATAGCTGCACACTGTGCTACACACCCATACACAGTGATAGGTGCACACTGCACTACACACCCATACACAGTGATAGCTGCACCCTGTCCTACACACCCATACACAGTGATAGCTGCACACTGTACTACACACTCACACAGTGATTGTCGCGCACTGCCCTACACACTTGTACACAGTGATAGTTGCACACTGCCCTACACACATATACACAGTGATAGCTGCACACTGCGCTACTCACTTATATACAGTGATAGCTGCACACTGCACTACACACTCATACACAGTGATAGCTGTACACTATACTACACACTCATACACAGTGATAGCTGCACACTGCACTACACACCCATACACAGTGATAGCTGCACACTGCACTACACACTCACACAGTGATTGCTGCACACTGCACTACACACTTATTCACAGTAAAAGCTTCACACTGCACTAAACACATATACACAGTGATAGCTGCACACTGCACTACTCACTTATACACAGTTATATTTGCACACTGAACTTCACACTTATACATAGTGATGGCTGCACACTTCACTACACACTTATACACAGTGATAGCTGCACACCGCACTACAAACTCATACACAGTAATAGCTGTATACTGCACTACACACTTATGCACAGTGTTAGTTGAGTTGCACAGTGCACTACACACTCATACACAGTTATAGCTGTACACTGCACTAGACACTCATGCACAGTGATAGTTCCACACTGCACTACACACTCATACACAGTGATAGCTGCACATTGTGCTACACGACCATACACAGTGAAAGCTGCACACTGTACTACACACCCATATACAGTGATAGTTGCACACTGCATACACAGCGATACACAGGGATAGCTGCACACCGCACTACACACTTACATAGTGATTGCTGCACACTACACTACACACCAATACACAGTTATATCTGCACACTGCACTACACACTCACACAGTGATTGCTGCACACTGCACTACACACTTATACATAGTGATAGCTGCACACTGCACTACTCACTTATACACAGTTATATCTGCACACTGCACTACACACTCATGCACAGTGATAGTTGCACACTGCACTACACACTCATACACAGTAATAGCTGCACACTGTGCTACACACCCATACACAGTGATAGCTGCACACTGCACTACACACCCATATACAGTGATAGTTGCACACTGCACTACACACCCATACACAGTGATAGCTGCACACTGCACTACACACCCATACACAGTGATAGCTGCACACTGCACTACACACCCATACACAGTGATAGCTGCACACTGCACTACACACTCACTCAGTGATAGCTGTACACTGAACTACACACTTATACACAGTGATAGCTGCACACTGCACTACACACTTATACACAGTGATAGCAGCACACTACACTACTTAGACCCATACTCAGTGATAGCTGTACACTGCACTACACACTCATACACAGTGATAGCTGCACACTGCACTACACACTCATACACAGTGATAACTGTACACTGCACTACACACACACACAGTGATAGCTTCACAGTAAATTACACACCCATACACAGTGATAGCTGCACACTGCACTACACACTCATACACAGTGATAGCTGCACACTGCACTACACACCCATACACAGTGATAGCTGCAAACTGCACTACACACTCATACACAGTGATAGCTGCACACTGCACTACACACCCATACACAGTGATAGCTGCAAACTGCACTACACACCCATACACAGTGATAGCTGCACATTGCACTACACACTTATACACAGTGATAACTGCACACAGCACTACACACTCTTACACAGTGATAGCTGTACACTGCACTACACACTCACACAGTGATAGCTGCACACTGCACTACACACTCATACACAGTGATAGCTGCACACTGCACTACACACTTACATAGTGATTGCTGCACACTGCACTACACACCAATACACAGTTATATCTGCACACTGCACTACACACTCACACAGTGATTGCTGCACACTGCACTACACACTTATACATAGTGATAGCTGCACACTGCACTACTCACTTATACACAGTTATATCTGCACACTGCACTACACACTCATGCACAGTGATAGTTGCACACTGCACTACACACTCATACACAGTAATAGCTGCACACTGTGCTACACACCCATACACAGTGATATCTGCACACTTACTACACACCCATATACAGTGATAGTTGCACACTGCACTACACACCCATACACAGTGATAGCTGCACACTGCACTACACACCCATACACAGTGATAGCTGCACACTGCACTACACACCCATACACAGTGATAGCTGCACACTGCACTACACACCCATACACAGTGATAGCTGCACACTACACTACACACTCACTCAGTGATAGCTGTACACTGCACTACACACTTATACACAGTGATAGCTGCACACTGCACTACACACTTATGCACAGTGATAGCAGCACACTACACTACTTAGACCCATACTCAGTGATAGCTGTACACTGCACTACACATTCATACACAGTGATAGCTTCACACTGCACTACACACTCATACACAGTGATAACTGTACACTGCACTACACACTCACACAGTGATAGCTTCACACTGCATTACACACCCATACACAGTGATAGCTGCACACTGCACTACACACTCATACACAGTGATAGCTACACACTGCACTACACACCCATACACAGTGATAGCTGCAAACTGCACTACACACTCATACACAGTGATAGCTGCACACTGCACTATACACCCATACACAGTGATAGCTGCAAACTGCACTACACACACATACACAGTGATAGCTGCACATTGCACCACACACTTATACACAGTGATAGCTGTACACAGCACTACACACTCTTACACAGTGATAGCTGTACACTGCACTACACACTCACACAGTGATAGCTGCACACTGCACTACGCACTCATACACAGTGATAGCTGCATACTGCACTACACACTTACATAGTGATTGCTGCACACTGCACTACACACCAATACACAGTTATATCTGCACACTGCACTACACACTCACACAGTGATTGCTGCACACTGCACTACACACTTATACATAGTGATAGCTGCACACTGCACTACTCACTTATACACAGTTATATCTGCACACTGCACTACACACTCATGCACAGTGATAGTTGCACACTGCACTACACACTCATACACAGTAATAGCTGCACACTGTGCTACACACCCATACACAGTGATATCTGCACACTTACTACACACCCATATACAGTGATAGTTGCACACTGCACTACACACCCATACACAGTGATAGCTGCACACTGCACTACACACCCATACACAGTGATAGCTGCACACTGCACTACACACCCATACACAGTGATAGCTGCACACTGCACTACACACCCATACACAGTGATAGCTGCACACTACACTACACACTCACTCAGTGATAGCTGTACACTGCACTACACACTTATACACAGTGATAGCTGCACACTGCACTACACACTTATGCACAGTGATAGCAGCACACTACACTACTTAGACCCATACTCAGTGATAGCTGTACACTGCACTACACATTCATACACAGTGATAGCTTCACACTGCACTACACACTCATACACAGTGATAACTGTACACTGCACTACACACTCACACAGTGATAGCTTCACACTGCATTACACACCCATACACAGTGATAGCTGCACACTGCACTACACACTCATACACAGTGATAGCTACACACTGCACTACACACCCATACACA
The DNA here is from genome assembly GCF_027579735.1 of Bombina bombina. NCBI lineage: Eukaryota > Metazoa > Chordata > Amphibia > Anura > Bombinatoridae > Bombina > Bombina bombina. Next base: position 85,495,380 of record NC_069502.1, on the reverse strand, counting down.
GTGATAGCTGCAAACTGCACTACACACTCATACACAGTGATAGCTGCACACTGCACTATACACCCATACACAGTGATAGCTGCAAACTGCACTACACACACATACACAGTGATAGCTGCACATTGCACCACACACTTATACACAGTGATAGCTGTACACAGCACTACACACTCTTACACAGTGATAGCTGTACACTGCACTACACACTCACACAGTGATAGCTGCACACTGCACTACGCACTCATACACAGTGATAGCTGCATACTGCACTACACACCCATACACAGTGATAGCTGCACACTGCACTACACACCCATACACAGTGATAGCTGCACAATGCACTACACACTCATACACAGTGATAGCTGTACACTGCACTACACACTCACACAGTGATAGCTGTACATTACACTACATACTCATACACAGTGATAGCTGCACACTGCGCTACAACTTCTATACACAGTGATAGCTGCACACCGCACTACACACTTATACACAGTGATAGCTGCACACTGCACTACACACTCATACAAAGTGATTGCTGTACATTACACTACATACTCATACACAGTGATAGCTGCACACTGCACTACACACTCATACAAAGTGATTGCTGTACATTACACTACATACTCATACACAGTGATAGCTGCACACTGCGCTACAACTTCTATACACAGTGATATCTGCACACTGCACTACACACTTATACACAGTGATAGCTGCACACTGCACTACACACTCATACACAGTGATAGCTGCACGCTGCACTACAGCTCCTATACACAGTGATAGCTGCACACTGCACTACACACTTATACACAGTGATTGCTGTACACTGCACTACACACTCATACACAGTGATTGCTGTACACTGCACTACACACTCATACACAGTGATAGTTGTACAAATTATACAGCCAATGTTGACACATCTGAAATGCAGATATAATGTCATTCTACCATTAGAAAATAAAAAAATCCTATTCCTGACCATAGTGATATCCCCTTATATATAGTCACTGTCTCCATCCTTATTTTATTCCTCCTTTACTTCGTATTACATCCTCTTTATGTTATTCCTCCTTTTATATGACCCAGTTTCTTCTTTTTCGCTGTATATTTTATCTCAGCCCTCTTCGTTGTCATAGACAGACAGAAAGAATACATCTTAGGGAAAGAATCCGCTGTTCCATTCATTTCCCCAACAGCTGGAGAATGAGTTAGCTGTCATTTCCTTACCATTGCCATCATTGCTCACAATCAGGAGAAAAATCTCTAAAAATGGTGACCCCTGTGGAAGGTAAGAAATGATGAACATGAAGAATAATGACATGAGGCATCAGAGACCCAATAGAGAATACCATGTATAGCAAATGCACACATGAAACAAACACTATAACATGTATAGCAAATGCCTGCATTAAACAAACACTATAACATGTATAGCAAATGCACACATGAAACAAACACTATAACATGTATAGCAAATGCACACATGAAACAAACACTATAACATGTATAGCAAATGCCCACACAAAACAAACACTATAACATGTATAGCAAATGCACACATGAAACAAACACTATAATATGTATAGCAAATGCCCACACAAAACAAACACTATAACATGTATAGCAAATGCCTGCATGAAACAAACACTATAACATGTATAGCAAATGCACACATGAAACAAACACTATAATATGTATAGCAAATGCACACATGAAACAAACACTATAACATGTATAGCAAATGCCCACATGAAACAAACACTATAACATGTATAGCAAATGCCCACATGAAACAAACACTATAACATGTATAGCAAATGCACACATGAAACAAACACTATAACATGTATAGCAAATGCCCACATGAAACAAACACTATAACATGTATAGCAAATGCACACATGAAACAAACACTATAATATGTATAGCAAATGCCTGCATGAAACAAACACTATAACATGTATAGCAAATGCCCACATGAAACAAACACTATAACATGTATAGCAAATGCCCACATGAAACAAACACTATAACATGTATAGCAAATGCCCACATGAAACAAACACTATAACATGTATAGCAAATGCCCACATGAAACAAACACTATAACATGTATAGCAAATTCCCACATGAAACAAACACTATAACATGTATAGCAAATGCCTGCATGAAACAAACACTATAACATGTATAGCAAATGCACACATGAAACAAACACTATAACATGTATAGCAAATGCACACATGAAACAAACACTATAACATGTATAGCAAATGCCCACATGAAACAAACACTATAACATGTATAGCAAATGCCCACATGAAACAAACACTATAACATGTATAGCAAATGCCCACATGAAACAAACACTATAACATGTATAGCAAATGCCCACATGAAACAAACACTATAACATGTATAGCAAATGCCCACACAAAACAAACACTATAACATGTATAGCAAATGCCCACATGAAACAAACACTATAACATGTATAGCAAATGCACACACAAAACACTATAACATGTATAGCAAATGCCCACATGAAACAAACACTATAACATGTATAGCAAATGCACACATGAAACAAACACTATAACATGTATAGCAAATGCCCACATGAAACAAACACTATAACATGTATAGCAAATGCCCACATGAAACAAACACTATAACATGTATAGCAAATGCCCACATGAAACAAACACTATAACATGTATAGCAAATGCCCACATGAAACAAACACTATAACATGTATAGCAAATGCCTGCATGAAACAAACACTATAATATGTATAGCAAATGCACACATGAAACAAACACTATAACATGTATAGCAAATGCCCACATGAAACAAACACTATAACATGTATAGCAAATGCACACATGAAACAAACACTATAATATGTATAGCAAATGCACACATGAAACAAACACTATAACATGTATAGCAAATGCACACATGAAACAAACACTATAACATGTATAGCAAATGCACACATGAAACAAACACTATAACATGTATAGCAAATGCACACATGAAACAAACACTATAACATGTATAGCAAATGCACACATGAAACAAACACTATAACATGTATAGCAAATGCCCACATGAAACAAACACTATATGCCTGCATAAAACAAACACTATAACATGTATAGCAAATGCCCGCATGAAACAAACACTATAACATGTATAGCAAATGCCTGCATAAAACAAACACTATAACATGTATAGCAAATGCCCGCATGAAACAAACACTATAACATGTATAGCAAATGCACACATGAAACAAACACTATAACATGTATAACAAATGCACACATGAAACAAACACTATAACATGTATAGCAAATGCACACATGAAACAAACACTATAACATGTATAGCAAATGCACACATGAAACAAACACTATAACATGTATAGCAAATGCCCACATGAAACAAACACTATATGCCTGCATAAAACAAACACTATAACATGTATAGCAAATGCCCGCATGAAACAAACACTATAACATGTATAGCAAATGCCCGCATGAAACAAACACTATAACATGTATAGCAAATGCACACATGAAACAAACACTATAACATGTATAACAAATGCACACATGAAACAAACACTATAACATGTATAGCAAATGCCCACATGAAACAAACACTATAACATGTATAGCAAATGCCCACATGAAACAAACACTATAACATGTATAGCAAATGCACACATGAAACAAACACTATAACATGTATAGCAAATGCCCACATGAAACAAACACTATAACATGTATAGCAAATGCCCACATGAAACAAACACTATAACATGTATAGCAAATGCCCACATGAAACAAACACTATAACATGTATAGCAAATGCCCACATGAAACAAACACTATAACATGTATAGCAAATGCCCACATGAAACAAACACTATAACATGTATAGCAAATGCCTGCATGAAACAAACACTATAACATGTATAGCAAATGCACACATGAAACAAACACTATAACATGTATAGCAAATGCCCACATGAAACAAACACTATAACATGTATAGCAAATGCCCACATGAAAGAAACACTATAACATGTATAGCAAATGCACACATGAAACAAACACTATAACATGTATAGCAAATGCACACATGAAACAAACACTATAACATGTATAGCAAATGCCCACATGAAACAAACACTATAACATGTATAGCAAATGCACACATGAAACAAACACTATAATATGTATAGCAAATGCCCACATGAAACAAACACTATAACATGTATAGCAAATGCACACATGAAACAAACACTATAACATGTATAGCAAATGCACACATGAAACAAACACTATAACATGTATAGCAAATGCACACATGAAACAAACACTATAACATGTATAGCAAATGCACACATGAAACAAACACTATAACATGTATAGCAAATGCACACATGAAACAAACACTATAACATGTATAGCAAATGCACACATGAAACAAACACTATAACATGTATAGCAAATGCACACATGAAACAAACACTATAATATGTATAGCAAATGCCCACATGAAACAAACACTATAACATGTATAGCAAATGCACACATGAAACAAACACTATAACATGTATAGCAAATGCACACATGAAACAAACACTATAACATGTATAGCAAATGCACACATGAAACAAACACTATAACATGTATAGCAAATGCACACATGAAACAAACACTATAACATGTATAGCAAATGCACACATGAAACAAACACTATAACATGTATAGCAAATGCACACATGAAACAAACACTATAACATGTATAGCAAATGCACACATGAAACAAACACTATAACATGTATAGCAAATGCACATATGAAACAAACACTATAATATGTATAGCAAATGCCCACATGAAACAAACACTATAACATGTATAGCAAATGCCTGCATGAAACAAACACTATAACATGTATAGCAAATGCCCACATGAAACAAACACTATAACATGTATAGCAAATGCACACATGAAACAAACACTATAACATGTATAGCAAATGCACACATGAAACAAACACTATAACATGTATAGCAAATGCACACATGAAACAAACACTATAACATGTATAGCAAATGCACACATGAAACAAACACTATAACATGTATAGCAAATGCACACATGAAACAAACACTATAACATGTATAGCAAATGCACACATGAAACAAACACTATAACATGTATAGCAAATGCCAGCATGAAACAAACACTATAACATGTATAGCAAATGCACACATGAAACAAACACTATAACATTTATAGCAAATGCCCACATGAAACAAACACTATAACATGTATAGCAAATGCCCACATGAAACAAACACTATAACATGTATAGCAAATGCCCACATGAAACAAACACTATAATATGTATAGCAAATGCACACATGAAACAAACACTATAACATGTATAGCAAATGCCTGCATTAAACAAACACTATAACATGTATAGCAAATGCACACATGAAACAAACACTATAATATGTATAGCAAATGCCCACATGAAACAAACACTATAACATGTATAGCAAATGCACACATGAAACAAACACTATAATATGTATAGCAAATGCCCACATGAAACAAACACTATAACATGTATAGCAAATGCACACATGAAACAAACACTATAATATGTATAGCAAATGCACACATGAAACAAACACTATAACATGTATAGCAAATGCCCACATGAAACAAACACTATAACATGTATAGCAAATGCCCACATGAAACAAACACTATAACATGTATAGCAAATGCCCACATGAAACAAACACTATAATATGTATAGCAAATGCCCGCATGAAACAAACACTATAATATGTATAGCAAATGCCCACATGAAACAAACACTATAACATGTATAGCAAATGCCCACATGAAACAAACACTATAATATGTATAGCAAATGCCCACATGAAACAAACACTATAACATGTATAGCAAATGCACACATGAAACAAACACTATAACATGTATAGCAAATGCCCACATGAAACAAACACTATAACATGTATAGCAAATGCCCACATGAAACAAACACTATAATATGTATAGCAAATGCCCACATGAAACAAACACTATAACATGTATAGCAAATGCACACATGAAACAAACACTATAACATGTATAGCAAATGCCCACATGAAACAAACACTATAACATGTATAGCAAATGCACACATGAAACAAACACTATAACATGTATAGCAAATGCACACATGAAACAAACACTATAACATGTATAGCAAATGCCCACATGAAACAAACACTATAACATGTATAGCAAATGCCCACATGAAACAAACACTATAACATGTATAGCAAATGCCTGCATGAAACAAACACTATAACATGTATAGCAAATGCCCACATGAAACAAACACTATAACATGTATAGCAAATGCACACATGAAACAAACACTATAACATGTATAGCAAATGCACACATGAAACAAACACTATAACATGTATAGCAAATGCACACATGAAACAAACACTATAACATGTATAGCAAATGCACACATGAAACAAACACTATAACATGTATAGCAAATGCACACATGAAACAAACACTATAACATGTATAGCAAATGCACACATGAAACAAACACTATAACATGTATAGCAAATGCCTGCATGAAACAAACACTATAACATGTATAGCAAATGCACACATGAAACAAACACTATAACATGTATAGCAAATGCCCACATGAAACAAACACTATAACATGTATAGCAAATGCCCACATGAAACAAACACTATAACATGTATAGCAAATGCCCACATGAAACAAACACTATAACATGTATAGCAAATGCACACATGAAACAAACACTATAACATTTATAGCAAATGCCCACATGAAACAAACACTATAACATGTATAGCAAATGCCCACATGAAACAAACACTATAACATGTATAGCAAATGCCCACATGAAACAAACACTATAATATGTATAGCAAATGCACACATGAAACAAACACTATAATATGTATAGCAAATGCCTGCATGAAACAAACACTATAACATGTATAGCAAATGCACACATGAAACAAACACTATAATATGTATAGCAAATGCCCACATGAAACAAACACTATAACATGTATAGCAAATGCCTGCATTAAACAAACACTATAACATGTATAGCAAATGCACACATGAAACAAACACTATAATATGTATAGCAAATGCCCACATGAAACAAACACTATAACATGTATAGCAAATGCACACATGAAACAAACACTATAATATGTATAGCAAATGCCCACATGAAACAAACACTATAACATGTATAGCAAATGCACACATGAAACAAACACTATAATATGTATAGCAAATGCACACATGAAACAAACACTATAACATGTATAGCAAATGCCCACATGAAACAAACACTATAACATGTATAGCAAATGCCCACATGAAACAAACACTATAACATGTATAGCAAATGCCCACATGAAACAAACACTATAATATGTATAGCAAATGCCCGCATGAAACAAACACTATAATATGTATAGCAAATGCCCACATGAAACAAACACTATAACATGTATAGCAAATGCCCACATGAAACAAACACTATAATATGTATAGCAAATGCCCACATGAAACAAACACTATAACATGTATAGCAAATGCACACATGAAACAAACACTATAACATGTATAGCAAATGCCCACATGAAACAAACACTATAACATTTATAGCAAATGCCCACATGAAACAAACACTATAACATGTATAGCAAATTCCCACATGAAACAAACACTATAACATGTATAGCAAATGCCTGCATGAAACAAACACTATAACATGTATAGCAAATGCACACATGAAACAAACACTATAACATGTATAGCAAATGCACACATGAAACAAACACTATAACATGTATAGCAAATGCCCACATGAAACAAACACTATAACATGTATAGCAAATGCCCACATGAAACAAACACTATAACATGTATAGCAAATGCACACATGAAACAAACACTATAACATTTATAGCAAATGCACACATGAAACAAACACTATAACATGTATAGCAAATGCACACATGAAACAAACACTATAACATGTATAGCAAATGCCCACATGAAACAAACACTATAACATGTATAGCAAATGCACACATGAAACAAACACTATAACATGTATAGCAAATGCACACATGAAACAAACACTATAACATGTATAGCAAATGCCCACATGAAACAAACACTATAACATGTATAGCAAATGCACACATGAAACAAACACTATAACATGTATAGCAAATGCACACATGAAACAAACACTATAACATGTATAGCAAATGCACACATGAAACAAACACTATAACATGTATAGCAAATGCCTGCATTAAACAAACACTATAACATGTATAGCAAATGCCCACATGAAACAAACACTATAACATGTATAGCAAATGCCTGCATTAAACAAACACTATAACATGTATAGCAAATGCACACATGAAACAAACACTATAACATGTATAGCAAATGCCCACATGAAACAAACACTATAACATGTATAGCAAATGCACACATGAAACAAACACTAGACAGGTCACACACATATGTTTACTTGGTATAGACCATGATGTAGTAATCTATCTACATATCTATCTGTCTATCTATCTATCTCTCTATCTATCTGTCTATCTATCTGTATATCTACATATCTATCTATCTGTCTACATATCTATCTATTTATCATCTATCTATCTACATGTATATCTATCTGCATATCTATCTACATATCTATATATATATATATATATATATATATAATCTTTATGTCTATCTACATATCTATCTATCTATCTATCTATCTATCTGTCAATCTATCTATTATCTTTCTGTATATCTACATATCTATCTATTATCTTTCTGTCTATCTACATATTTATCTGTCTACATATCTATCTATTATCTTTCTGTCTATCTACATATCTATCTGTCTACATATCTATCTGTCTATATATCTATCTATTTATTTATCTAGCATGTGTATTTTATTTTGTCTATTTATCTAATAATCTATCTATTTATCTTTCTATTATCTATCTATCTATCTATATATCTATCTGCTATCCTCTATCTATATATCATCTGTTTATATATCTATTTATTATATATCATGTATTATCTATCTGTCTGCTACCTATTATTATTATTATTATAATTTATTTGTATAGCGCTGCTAAATTCCGTAGCGCTGGGTACAATGATAGGGGTATACAACGACAAAGATTTGTGATAAAATACAAAACATAACAAAACTAAACAAATCTAGCACAGGAGGAAGAGGGCCCTGCTCCGGAGAGCTCACAGTCTATAGGTTTAGGGTGCAGAGACATAAGGTTGGGGTAGCTTGTTACATCGTTGTATTTGCAGCAGTGAGTCAGGCAGTTCATGTATTAGCTTGGTTCGGATGCGGGATGGAGGAGAGATGGTAAGCCTCTCTGAATAGGTGGGTTTTCAAGAAGCTATACAAGGTTGGAGACAGTCTGATGGAGTGGGGTAGAGGGTTCCAGAGGACAGGAGCAGCACGTGCAAAGTCTTGGAGGTGGGAGTGCGACGTAGAGATAACAGGAGTGTAGAGACATAGGTCAGAGGTTGAACGAAGAGGACGGGATGGGGAGTATTTCACGATGAGAGAGGAGATATAGTTGGGAGTTAGACTGTTGAGTGCTTTGTAGGTTAGGGCTAATACTTTAAACTGTATTCTGGAGTGTATGGGGAGCCAGTGTAGAGACTGGCAGAGCGGAGCAGCTGATGTAGATCGGTGACTTAGGTGGATGAGTCTAGCAGAAGCATTAATAATAGATTGGAGGGAGGAGAGGCGGTGTTTTAGAAGGCCATTTAAGAGTAGATTGCAATAATCAATGCGTGACAGGATGAGGGAATGAATAAGTATTTTTGTAGTTTTTTGAGTAAGGAAGGGACGAATTCTGGAAATGTTGCGTAGGTGTGAACGGCAGGATTTGGTAAGCGTTTGTATATGTGGGTTGAATGTGAGTTCTGAGTCTAGTGTGACCCCAAGGCAGCGGACCTGGGGTGAGGTATTGAGAATAGAGTCTCCAACCATCAGAGAAATGTCAGGTGCTGGATGTCTCGAAGAGGGGGGGATAAGAAGCAGCTCAGTTTTGGACAGATTGAGTTGGAGGTAGTGTGAAGACATTGAAGAGAAAATTGCAGAGAGGCAGTCAGAAATCTGGTTGAGTAAAGAGGGAGAGATATCAGGAGAGGAAAGATAGATTTGGGTATCATCAGCATATAGCTGGTACTGGAATCCAAAGGAGGCTATAAGTTTTCCAAGGCAGGATGTATAAAGAGAGAAAAGCAAGGGACCCAAGACAGAGCCTTGCGGTACTCCAACTGAGAGAGGCATAGGATCACAAGATATGTTGTTAAAGGAAACTGAAAATGAGCGGTTTGAAAGATATGATGCAAACCAGGAGAGGGCTGTGTCTCAGATGCCAAATGAATGTAGTATTTTTAGGAGGAGAGGATGGTCAACTGTGTCAAAAGCTGCGGACAGGTCAAGAAGAATTAGTAATGAGTAATGGCCTTTTGCTTTGGCTGATAACAGGTCATTTGTTACTTTAGCAATAGCGGTTTCTGTTGAGTGTTTAGGGCGGAAACCAGATTGTAGTGGATCAAGTAAGGAGTTAGTTGTGAGAAATTGAGTTAGCCGATTATAGACTAGTCGTTCCAATAATTTTGAAGCAAAGGGAAGTAAGGAGACCGGTCGATAGTTAGAAGGCGTGGAGGGGTCAATCGAGGGCTTTTTTAGGATTGGTATGATTGACGCATGCTTGAATGTGTCAGGAAATGTGCCAGCAGTGAGGGATTGGTTAAAGAGATGAGTTAGGGTAGGGGTTAGTGAAGCAGAGAGAGAGGGAATAAGTCGTGAAGGAATAGGGTCAAGTGGGCAGGTTGTGAGATGAGCCGAGGATAGGAGTGCAGAGATTCTTCCTCTGTTACAGGAGGGAAATAGCATTGATTTTTGTTAATAGAAAGGGTGGGTAGGATCGCTGGGTTTGCGGGGTATCTATTTATTCATATTGTTAGATCTTATATAACAAGAAACAAAAATATTGTGAAATTATTTAGACAGTAAATCAATAATCACATTTACAAGCAATGATCAGAATTTTAAATCTACTATGGGATGTGCTGTAAAATAAGAAAACATATACCCTGTTTACCTGTTTGGCATCAAAAACTCAATTCAGGTTTTTGATAGAATAGGGACTTATTTTTAGGTGGTGGGAGTCAAGCTTTTAATACCAAAGAACAAATAGCAAACATCTTCAAAATAAGATTACTCAAACTTGGTTATTATTGGAAATATTTTCATTGACACAGGAAGACATATTACAGAGATATAACATTTACAATACGAAACAGCAACATTTAAAGATGTTGAAAATATTTTTTCATGAATTTACATTGCAAATTTACATTGCAAACAGCAGGTAACAAGTAACAATGCACTATTCATAGTTACTGGCTGATAAGGACAATCCCCGCAGATCTATTGGTTGGCATGTGCATGGACACACCTCCAAAAACAAGGAAACAAATAGTTTATTTAACATGGAGACAGACATTTAAAACTCTAAAAAATATTAATTCATTTCAAAATTCTCCCAATTTTGATTTTACAAAAAAACAAATGCATTTTATGTTTGTATTATAAATATATGTTATCAATTTTCAGCGAAGCTCTGTTGTGGCAGTTTAGGGTTAACGAGGTGGTACCACAAACAGTTTTAATTGCGCAGTGAACTGCCCCTCCTGTTTAATCTCACATTCCTTCATCTTTATAAGATTATTTCTATGCTTCTACCTCTAGCAGCAAATCAGAAGTAATTATCTTTTAAATCATGGTTAAAACAATCATTCTGCAAATGACTGGTATTCAGCAGCCTTCCACAGTCTGGAACTTTTCTTAATTATGATCAGGTAGGCTACAGGTTGTTAAACCTTTCATTTGACAAACCTAATGAGTAGTTATCACATACCCAAATTAGAGGATAACCCTATGTTTCAGTTCCTGTCAGCGAGGATTCTGTACATTCTGTCCCTTGTTAATGATTACGTCTACAGAGATCCAATGCTTTTTATGCTATAGGGAACATAATCCTTTTTTTCTGTTTAACTAGACAATATTGTGGGGAAATGACAGACTCTAATTTGTTAAAGATTTTAATTTTATCACTAGCTACCCTGCAACTCTCTGTGTTTAACCCCTGCAAAGTTAAAGTACCACTAAGGAGCTGCAGAGCACTGCTGGTCCCAAGCAGACATGGCAGTCATTCTAATCGCCACAGGCAGGTGGGTTGTGCGACTACTACTGCTAAATGGTTCAGCACCCATTTCTGCCTCGGACCAACAGTTCTCTGTGGCTCCTGGGTAATACTTTAACTATGTGTTTAACCATTTTGAGGGAGTTAAACACGTAAAGTTACAGGGTTGCTACTGATTAAATGACATGCTAAAACAAATGAGAGCATATCAGTTTTCCATTATAATGGCCCTTTAAATTCTGCATTTCAATAATGCTGGCTCCAAGCACCACTCTAAGGTTCCTTTTTAAAGGGACATGGTGCTCAAAAAATTTCATTCTTAATACAGATAAAGTAAAATTTTAAAAACTTACAGATTTACTTTAATCAATTTGTATCCTTTAATGAAAAGCATGTAATTACGTTCAGAAGCATGAATGTGTCTAGAGCACTGTATGGCAGAAGGTTTGGAAAAATGCATTAAACAATGTGTTACATTGTGCAAACACTGCTGTCATATATTGCTCTGGACACTTGGAAGCTACCTATCAATCGGCTAGATTACGAATCTTGCGTTATCAGTAAAAAAGCAGTGTTAAGGCTCATAACGCTGCTTTTTTACTACCGCTGCTATTACGAGTCTTGCATATTTAGGGGCACCGCACACTTTTTTGGCCGTGCCACAAATCAACTTACGCAATTTGCGTAAAGTCTATTTTCAATGGGACTTCCATAGCGCCGGTATTACAAGCTTGTCCTGGGAGGCCAAAAAGTGAGCGGTACACCCTATCCTGTCAAGATTCGTACCGCATTCTAAAGTCAGTAGTTATGAGTTTTACACTACAAAGCTGTAGCATAAATACTCATAACTAAAGTGCTAAAAAGTCTACTAACACCCATAAACTACCTAATAACCACTAAACCGAGGCCCTCCCGCATTGCAAACACTATAATAAAAATATTAACCCCTAATCTGCTGCTCCCAACATCGCCGCCACTATAATAAACATATTAACCCCTAAACCACTGCACACCCGCCTCGCAAACATTAGTTAAATATTATTAACCCTAATCTGCCGTCCCTAACATCGCCACCACCTACCTACATTTATTAACCCCTAATCTGCCACCCCCAACGCCGCCGCCACTATATTAAATTTATTAACCCCTAAATCTAAGTCTAACCCTAACACCCCCTAACTTAAATATAATTATCAGTATCAGCCAAAAGGATTTTTTCAACCTTAAATCCGATTGGCTGATAGAATTCTATCAGCGAATCGGAATCTAAGGGATGCCATCTTGGATGACGTCACTTAAAGGTACCTTCATTCGTCGGGTAGTCATCGTTGGAAGAGGATGCTCCACGCCGGATGTCTTGATGATGGACCCGCTGGATGGACCCCGGATGGATGAAGATAGAAAATGCCGTCTGGATGAAGACTTCTGCTCGTCTGGAGGACCACTTCTCCTGGCTTGGATGAAGACTTCTCCCGGCTTCGTTGAGGACTTCTTGACGCTTCGATGAGGACTTCTCCCGGCTTCGTTGAGGATGGGTGTTGGATCTTCAAAACTGTAAGTGGATCTTCAGGGGGTTAGTGTTAGGATTTTTTAAGGGTTTATTGGGTGGGTTTTATTTTTAGCTTAGGGCTTTTGGGCAGCAATAGAGCTAAATGCCCCTTTAAGGGCAATGCCCATCCAAATGCCCTTTTCAGGGCAATGGGAGCTTAGGTTTTTTTAAGTTAGGGTTTTAATTGGGGGGTTGGTTGTGTGGGTGGTGGGTTTTACTGTTGGGGGGGTTGTTTGTAATTTTTTTACAGCTAAAAAAGAGCTGATTTCTTTGGGGCAATGGTAGTTTAGTTTAGGCTAGGGGGTTTTATTATTTTGGGTGTTTTTTATTTTTATTTTGATAGGCTATTAGATTAGGTGTAATTAGTTTAAAGATCTTGTAATTTGTTTTTTATTTTCTGTAATTTAGTGGGGGGGGGTTGTAATTTAGCTAATTTTATTGAATTTAGTTAATTGTATTTAATTTAGGGAATTTAGTTAATTGTAGGGTTAGGTTAGGTGTTAGTGTAACTTAGGTTAGGTTTTATTTTACAGGTAAATTTGTATTTATTTTAGCTAGGTAGTTATTAAATAGTTAATAACTATTTAGTAACTATTCTACCTAGCTAAAATAAATACAAACTTGCCTGTAAAATAAAAATAAACCCTAAGCTAGATCCAATGTAACTATTAGTTATATTGTAGCTATCTCTGGGTTTATTTTATAGGTAAGTATTTAGATTTAAATAGGAATTATTTAGTTATTACTAGTAGGTTTTATTTATATTTATTTTAATTATATTTAAGTGAGGGGGTGTTAGGGTTAGACTTAGGTTTAGGGGTTAATAAATATAATATAGTGGCGGCGACGTTGGGGGCGGCAGATTAGGGGTTAATAACATTATGTAGGTGTCTGCGATTTTGTGGGCAGCAGATTAGGGGTTAATAAATATAATGTAGGTGTCAGCGATGTTGGGGGCAGCAGATTAGGGGTTAATAAATATAATGTAGGTGTCGGCGATGTCGGGGGCGGCAGATTTGGGGTTAATAAGTGTAAGATTAGGGGTGTTTAGACTCTGGGTTTATGTTAGGGTGTTAGGTGTAAACATAAAATGTGTTTCCCCATAGGAATTAATGGGGCTGCGTTACTGAGATTTACGCTGCTTTATTGCAGGTGTTAGACTTTTTCTCAGCCGGCTCTCCCCATTGATATCTATGGGGAAATCGTGCACGAGCATGTACAACCAGCTCACCGCTGACTTAAGCAGCGCAGGTATTGGAGTGTGGTATGGAGCACAATTTTGCTCTACGCCCACTTCTTGCTTTTAATGCCGGGTTTGTAAAAACCTGTAATACCAGCGCTGTAGGAAAGTGAGCGGTGAGAATAAAGTGCAAGTTAGTACCGCACCCCTCATAACGCAAAACTCGTAATCTAGCCGTTTGTATGCTCTTCAGAATGCTCTTCAAAATGCCATTAGAACAACGTAAATTTGGTAATAGAAATAAATTGGAAACTTAAAAAAAATGTATGCTCTATCTGAATTATGAAACATAAATTGAGTTTCATGTCCCTTTAACTTAGTAGCCAGAGATGAAAATTTCTGTAAATCATACTATAGAAATGCACAGTGGGGATATTTAACCTCTTAATTGCCAGCCTGAGCTATAAAGGAGTTAAACACTTTTTCAGTTTAGTTTTAAGGTCTGGCCAGTGATTGGTAAGTACAGAATTGTGCTGTTTCTCCCCAATAAGGTCCTTCTCTTTGGCATTGTACTGGCCGTGTTGTAGGGGTGAAAGCTGGCTTTAAACATAAATTGGTCCAACAGTTTTTATGTCTCTATATGGGTAAAACATATAGCACAAGCAATTCTAATTTGCTGTTAAAGGTTTTTTTTTTCTGTTTTTTTTTTTTAACGAGAAACTGTAACCAATTTTATTCACAATATATATGATAGATTGATAGATAGATGATAGATAGATAGATAGATAGATAGATAGATAGATAGATAGATAGGTAGGCAGATTGATAGATAGATATATACATAGATAGATAGATAGATAGATAGATAGATCGGTAGATTGATAAATAGATAGACAGATAGATAGATAGATAGATAGATAGATAGATAGATAGATAGATAGATAGATAGATAGATAATAGATAGCTAGATAGATAGATGTTCAATAGACATAGATTTATGTTAGAAAGATAATATAGATAATAGATACATTTTAGATAGATAGATAGATAGACACACTGACAGATGTTAGATAGATAGATAGATAGATAGATAGATAGATGTGTAGTAAAAAAATACTTTCATTATTTATCTTGCCACCTTTATGATGTAATTTAACTCTGAAAATTGTGGCTTTGTTAATTCTCAGAATTGAAAAAACACACTGCTAACTTCTCAAGGCTAACCCTGCTACACATTGTTCTTTAATTAGCTTAAACAGATAAGGGGTCTGCATAAATCTATATTAACAATATGACCTGAGCTAGCCAGAAAATAAGGAAAGTGGTGGTGGAGTTTGACTATTTTAAAACAACTCCAGTAAACAAGATGTTAATTTGTTTTTAAAATGTTTAGACTTGGCTGATGTGTTACTCTATAGTAAGACAACAAAAGTGTGTTATAATTACAAGATTTTTACTGTCCCTTTAAAGGGAACACCATCATTGTAAGCAGCTAACCAGAAAAAAGTAATATGAGACCTTGGTGCAGACATGAAAACAGATTCACTAAAAATGTCTCCAATCTAAAAATTGTTTACAGTATGGAGCATTTTCACTAAAGAATAGAAAAGAGAGTGAGTTTTAGTTACTGGATTGCCTAGAATACCATTGGAGAGGATAACGGGACTGTTAGTGAATCCACCCCACTGAATGTTAATAAAGTTTGGTTAAAGTCAAAATTAAACTTTCATACTTGTGATGGAGCACATCATTTTAAGATACTTATCAATTTACTCGAATTATCAAATTGATTTAGTTCTCTTGGTGTCCTTTGTTGAAAAGCATACTTAGGAAGGCTCAGGAGCAGCAACACATTACTGGGCACTAGCTGGTGATTTGTAGCTACACACATATGCCACTTGTAGTTGTTTGTGGTTAGCTAGGTTCCAGTAGTGCATATATAGAGCTGACTTTAACTATGTGTTTAACCCATTTGATGTAATAAATTTAAAAATATTAGCATCTTTAATTTTTTGAAAGTTGGTGGGAGTGGAGTGTTAGAAAAAAAACTGAACTAAAAAGTGCCTTTACATTGTGGTCTATGAGGACTGTGTTATCCCTGTAATTATATAAGTATATGATTTTATTCATAAATATTTATGTGTTCATATGTGTATATTCACATATAAACACAGCATATACATATTTAAAATCTGCTGCCCATTGCTAAGCGACTTACCCCCTTCACTGCGCTAGGTTCTCATGCTGTGACGGTATGAGACCGAGGCTCCCATTGGAGCCTATGCAGACTTGTTCTTGTGAGGGCAATGCTTCTGTGAAAAGCGAATGTGAAGTCACGTTCCCATTGCACCTCACTTGTATAACCAGCAAGCGCGCTGGTATTACTAAGTGGATCGTAAATGTCGCTTTCGCAAAAGCAATATTTTGTGCTCCACTTGTAATCTAGCCCTTTATTATTGTAGTGTGGTTTGCATATAATATAATAATATATACAGTATTTTATTTTTGTACTTTTGTATCCCTTTGGATTATTAATAAAACATCACTTGTTTCACAAGTTTAACTCCTTCAGTGCCCTTAAAACATGCTGCAGCAATCTTAGACAGTCAGGGATAATTCTGCACAGCATTTTACAGTAGTGCTCTAGCACTCTTTATCTATATATCTACTTGTTTCACTGATGAAGGATATACATGGATATACTTATGCATAAAAAAAAGTCCAATAGAAGCATATTCAAGATACCTAAAGCTTTATCTAAAAACATTTCTTGCAGAACACGTACAACATATGGATGGTTTATAACAGCTGTTTAGCAAAAGGGTTAAATGCAATATGAATGACAATAAATGGTCTGTTAATCCTGAGATCCAATCATCATCACAGTCTGTAAGTTCATATCAGCACTTGATAGTACATTTTTACTGCAGCAGTTCAATGAACAGAGATACTACACAGTTTCTCCCTGTGAATATAGCACCAAAATCTCCTACCTCTAGCTGTGACAGTGAATGCCCTCTAATTTCACAAACAAATCTATCAACGTTGTAAAGCAGAACTCAAACTGCTACAAGCAAAAATAAAAAATAAAAACATCCTGATATAGAGAAGCAAAAGAGTTACTAAACATCAAGGGCCAGATTACAAGTAGAGCACACGTTAAATAACCAGCCATTAATGTGACTGTGAGCTCGCTGTTTAACTTTGCGCTAGAAATTATTCACCAGAGATTAGATCTCTGGTTAATGAAAAAAGATGCCCCAATTGCCCCCAAAATAAAGAGGACAATAGTATCAATATTCTTTTATTTATTTTTTAACAGCACAAAACAGTTATAAGGGGTTAAATTGAAGGGATGTGGGGAGTTAGAAAACAAAAAGGTACTAAAAGTGCTTTTACGTGGAGGTCAATGGGAGATTTTGTTTTCACTATAAATATATGTTTGTGCTTATATACATATATATTAATATGTCTTAATATGTGTATATACACTTAAATATCTATGTATATAAGCATATACAGTACATATATATTTATTTATTGCTGCCCAAAGATGCACGATTTGCCCCCTGTGCTGCGCTAGATATTTTGCTGTGACTATCAGAACAAGGCTCCCATTCAAGCCTATGGAAGTGCACTCCCGTGAGCGCAAGGCTTCTGGGCAAAGCAAACACAAGGTTGTGTTCGCATTGCGCCGCACTTGTAATACCAGCGCTCATTTCTGTGTGCTGGTATTAAGGAGTGTAGCGCAAATAATCTAGCCCCAAATGTTTTATCTCTGCTGATATGCATATTTTTTTTACATATACTATAAACGTAATCATGGCAGTGAACTATTTCTCTTCATAACTATTTATTTGTAAGCCATATGGCAGTTTAAAGGGATATAAAACACATTTTAAAGTGTTTAATTATGCATACAAAAAACATTTGCACTATACTGTCCTTGTTTATTTTGGCCCTTTTCCTGTAAAGATTGCAACCTTTACAATTCCAGTGAGAATTGGAAGTGCATACTTCATAGTACAGAAGAAGCCTAAACCCTGATGCATTCTACATAGTGATCACTGTAGTAGCTCTTTCATATATATCCATAATTGGACTCAGCTGTGGAGATAATATAGGAGGCTTTTTAAAGAGTATGTCCCTGAAATACAAAACAATGCAAATTTTGCTAACAGAATAGCAGTTTAAATGCCTTTAAAAAAACATGTTTTTTGTTTCAGTCTGTTGCAAAAGGTTTTATGTGTGCGTATGTATAAAAAAAGATTATTGGTGTTCTTTTAATTAAAGCAGTGATGACTTTCTAGGGTATTAACTGCATCTAGAAGATTGATCAGTGAGAGACAGATGATAGGGAGATTAAATACATATGTGGGGCAGAGAGAGAGAGAATGATATCTGTATACTGCACAGGGTAAACTCTCCAGCAGAACCAAATGGTGGCGCAGTATTTAAATGTCTTTCTGTGTAGCGGTATCTGTATCCGTTTCACCGGTATAAATTTCTGATGTGCAAATCAGAAAATGTGAGTAATGGAGGAAAAGTAGCTGATATATATACCCGCTAGTTTTTTCCAAAGCCCGGCATCAAACCTTACGGTTCACAAATGGGCAGGCAAACTCCAGCCGATCATCCGGCATGCGCCTTGCATAATACATCCAAAGCCGTGTGTATGGTGTACCTGCGCTTTCTCCTTTTGCGTATCCCAAAGCCATGTGTATGGTGTACCTCCGCTTTCTCCTTTTGCGTATCCCAAAGCCGTGTGTATGGTGTACCTGCGCTTTCTCCTTTTGCGTATCCCAAAGCCGTGTGTATGGTGTACCTGCCCTTTCTCCTTTTGCCTATCCCAAAGCCGTGTGTATGGTGTACCTACGCTTTCTCCTTTTGCGTATCCCAAAGCCGTGTGTATGGTGTACCTCCGCTTTCTTCTTTTGCGTATCCCAAAGCCATGTGTATGGTGTATCTCCGATTTCTCCTTTTGCGTATCCCAAAGCCGTGTGTATGGTGTACCTGCGCTTTCTCCTTTTTCGTATCCCAAAGCCGTGTGTATGGTGTACCTCCGCTTTCTCCTTTTGCGTATCCCAAAGCCGTGTGTATGGTGTACCTCCGCTTTCTCCTTTTGCGTATCCCAAAGCCGTGTGTATGGTGTACCTACGCTTTCTCCTTTTGCGTATCCCAAAGCCGTGTGTATGGTGTACCTGCGCTTTCTCCTTTTGTGTATCCCAAAGCCGTGTGCATGGTGTACCTGCGCTTTCTCCTTTTGCGTATCCCAAAGCCGTGTGTATGGTGTACCTGCGCTTTCTCCTTTTGCGTATCCCAAAGCCATGTGTATGGTGTACCTCCGCTTTCTCCTTTTGCGTATCCCAAAGCCATGTGTATGGTGTACTTACGCTTTCTCCTTTTGCGTATCCCAAAGCCATGTGTATGGTGTACCTGCGCTTTCTCCTTTTGCGTATCCCAAAGCCATGTGTATGGTGTACTTACGCTTTCTCCTTTTGCGTATCCCAAAGCCATGTGTATGGTGTACCTCCGCTTTCTCCTTTTGCGTATCCCAAAGCCATGTGTATGGTGTACCTCCGCTTTCTTCTTTTGCGTATCCCAAAGCCATGTGTATGGTGTACCTGCGCTTTCTCCTTTTGCGTATCCCAAAGCCGTGTGTATGGTGTACCTGCGCTTTCTCCTTTTGCGTATCCCAAAGCCGTGTGTATGGTGTACCTGCGCTTTCTCCTTTTGCGTATCCCAAAGCCGTGTGTATGGTGTACCTGCGCTTTCTCCTTTTGCGTATCCCAAAGCTATGTGTATGGTGTACCTCCGCTTTCTCCTTTTGCGTATCCCAAAGCCATGTGTATGGTGTACCTCCGCTTTCTCCTTTTGCGTATCCCAAAGCCATGTGTATGGTGTACCTGCGCTTTCTCCTTTTGCGTATCCCAAAGCCGTGTGTATGGTGTACCTGCGCTTTCTCCTTTTGCGTATCCCAAAGCCGTGTGTATGGTGTACCTCCGCTTTCTCCTTTTGCGTATCCCAAAGCTATGTGTATGGTGTACCTCCGCTTTCTCCTTTTGCGTATCCCAAAGCCATGTGTATGGTGTACCTGCGCTTTCTCCTTTTGCGTATCCCAAAGCCATGTGTATGGTGTACCTGCGCTTTCTCCTTTTGCGTATCCCAAAGCCGTGTGTATGGTGTACCTGCGCTTTCTCCTTTTGCGTATCCCAAAGCCATGTGTATGGTGTACCTGCGCTTTCTCCTTTTGCGTATCCCAAAGCCATGTGTATGGTGTACCTGCGCTTTCTCCTTTTGCGTATCCCAAAGCCATGTGTATGGTGTACCTGCGCTTTCTCCTTTTGCCGTGTGTATGGTGTACCTGCCCTTTCTCCTTTTGCGTATCCCAAAGCCGTGTGTATGGTGTACCTGCGCTTTCTCCTTTTGCGTATCCCAAAGCCGTGTGTATGGTGTACCTCCGCTTTCTCCTTTTGCGTATCCCAAAGCCGTGTGTATGGGGTACCTGCCCTTTCTCCTTTTGCGTATCCCAAAGCCGTGTGTATGGTGTACCTGCGCTTTCTCCTTTTGCGTATCCCAAAGCCGTGTGTATGGTGTACCTCCGCTTTCTCCTTTTGCGTATCGCCACAAATCCAAAATTTCCCTGGGTGTCACAGCAATGCTGGAAATAGTCCGAAATTACAGAACACTGGATGCAGTTAGAGGATGAAATTTAAAACAACTTTCTTATTTACTGTTATTATCAAATTTTCTTCCTTCCTTTGGTATCTTTTATTGAAAAGAGAGTAAGCTCAGTAGAGTGCACGTGTCTGGAGAACTATACGGCAGCAATTTTGCAAGAATACTATCCATTTGCAAGAGCACTTGATAGCAGCACTATTTACTGTCATGTAGTGCTCCAGACCCCTACCTAGACATCTCTTCATTAAAGAATAACTAAGGAACAAAGCAAATTTGATAATAGAATTAAGTTGAAATTATTTAATAATGGTCTGCTCTGTCTGAATCACAAAAGAAAATATTTTGGTTTCATATCCCTTTAAACTCCATATTATTGTACATATCTATGATGAATTAAATGGCTATTAAAGGGACACTGACCCCAAATTGTTTCTTTCATGATTCAGATAGAGCATGCAATTTTAAGCAACTTTCTAATTTACTCCTATTATCACTTTTTCTCGTTCTCTTGCTATCTTTATTTGAAAAAGAAGGCATCTAAGCTAAGGAGCCAGATAATTTTTGGTTCAGACCACTAGGCAGCACTTGTTTATTGGTGGGTGAATGTATCCACCAATAAGCAAGAACAACCCAGGTTGTTTACCTAAAAATGGGCCGGCTTCTAAACTTACATTCTTGTTTTTCAAATAAAGATACCAAGAAAATGAAGAAAATTTGATAATAGGAGTAAATTAGAAAGTTGCTTAAAATTGATCGTCTCGTGAATACGTTTTCCTACTCTCATAAGCTGATTTGTGCATGTGCAATTCTAAATAGCTAACTGAAAAATATAAAGCATGCACTGCTAAATTGTCATACAAGAAAACAGCTAACTGGACAAGAAGAAAGCTGTGGGTGGAGATTGGTTACCATTTTTGACTGCTAACAAACAATGACTATTTAGGGGGCGATTTATCAAAGGCCCACTACGGCACTACGGCTGCATTTAACAAGCAGCGATCATCAGACCACTGCTTCCCTAACCTTTCGCCACCTCTTCTCCCGGTCGTTTCCGATTGACAGCTCTTGCCTGCGCATGATTGGCTGTGCACGGGCAGGGGCGGGATTGCACGCGAGCGCACCTGGGGAATTCAGCGCACCAGAGACGAGCTGCGGCGGACAGGGCGTGTATGTGCGCCCCTGTCTGCCTCAGCATGATAAATCACCCTCTTAAAAGTTTAATTTACTTCTTACAAGCTAATAAATGTGGATTCCATTGCAAGATGCTTGTCTGATATGGTACAAAAAGTAATATAGAATAAGTATTGGGTCTAGACTGTTCCTTTAAGGACAGATATAAAAGACTGTGCAAACAAGGTTGTGTGAAACCCCTACTAGATAATTACCCTAACAAACCTATATTCCTCACAGCCTTTCATTGCTTATTTTAATTATGTACTTTAAAATTAGATAAAGGTAAAACCTTGTTAACAATATGACAGCATCCATTACTTTAAAGAAACTAAACATTTTACACTTATGTCTTCAATATTTAAACAATGAATACCACTGTAAAAAAAATACATATTATTCTCAGAGTAATATTTTCTTTAAATACAACATTCTGTCTAGTATGTGCTTACTATTTAATATCCTCTCTGTTCAATAAATAAAATAAAAGATTCATCTACAGAATGTACAGTTTGGTATGCTACAAAATAAAGAAAGATGATATTAGAAATAATTGTGGATCCTTTGATTCATCTCCTAAAACTACCAGTAGGGTTTAAAGAATGTTTGAGAAAACAAATAAAAAAACAGTTGGTTATCATGCATATAAAGAAGACTTGAACTTAAAGGGACTCTTAAAGGGACACTAAACACAATTTTTTCTTCTTTCATGATTCAGATAGAGCATGCAATTTTAAGCAACTTTCTAATTTACTACTATTATCAATTGTTCTTCGTTCTCTTGCTATCTTTATTTAAAAAGCAAGAATGTAAAGCTTAAGAGCCCGTTTTTGGTTGAGAACCTGGGTTATGCTTGCTTATTGGTTTGCTAAATGTATTCACCAATAAACAAGCGCTATCCAGGGTGCTGAACCTAAAACGGGCCGTCTCCAAAGCTTTAAATTCCTGCTTTTTAAATAAAGATAGCAAGAGAACAAAGAAAAATTAATAGTAGGAGTAAATTAGAAAGTTGCTTAAAATTGTTGCTCTATCTGAATCATTAAATAAACTTTTATAATTCAGATAGTGTTTAAGACACTTTCCAATTTACTTTCATTATCAAATTTTGCACAGTCTTTTTATATTCACACTTTCTGGGGAACAAGATTCTACTGAGCATGTGCACAAGCTCACAAGGTATACGTATACTAGTCTGTGATAGGCTGATGTCTGTCACATGATATAGGAATTGGCAAATGGGAGAAAATATAAATTAGTCATAAAAAAATCTACTGTTTAGTTAAAATTCAGAATAGGTGTTATTGCCTTGTATTTTTATTATGCTCTTGTTAATTATGCAATTCTACTGCACTGCGTGGTCCTTTAATGTGGAGGTCATTACGTTTGAAATATTAGTCTGATCCTATAATCTACTTTAAAATGCTTGGCCTAAAACATCAACCAGACACAACATTACTGTATTCCTTGACTTTGTTTGTCCCTGGGAACACTACATTTCTTCTGCTTTTTATATAAAGTAGTCCTTACATCAATTATCCCCCAGGAACCTTCAAACGTTACATTAGGAGATCTTGTTCTAACACTCCGCTATTTCTGGATAATGTACCTCGTCACTGAATTCTCTATGTTAACCCATAAATAAATAAATAAAAAATGTTGTCACAACCATATCTAAAATACAATATAAAATAAATGTTTAACCCTTAATTAAAAATTTTGGGTTAAATATTCCTTCTGTCTTCAATGTGTCGGGAGATTGTTTTAATAATTTTATATTGATATTCTTAGCATATATTAAGGTTTTTATTCCTATTTTAATTATTAATATTTGGGTTCAAAAATAGAGAGAGACTAAAGCTGCATAAGTTACTTAACTGTAGAGAGTAGGTTCAAGAACTTGAATGTGTTATGAATTATTTTGTTATAGTATTTTTTTTTTCTTCAGCTCTTTTCTTTGAAAATAAAGTGCAGAAAGAATGTTTTTAACATGCACAACAATTTAGAATTATTTGCTAAAGATATATATATATATACCAATATAGAATGGAGGGCACTCACAGGTCTTGATTGAATTTCAACTGATTTTATTATCAATAAAGTTTCACATAAGTCGACGTTTCGGCTCCACAGTGAGCCTTTTTTCAAGACAATCTGTTATTCACTTTGGCGTGTTCAAGCCGCCATTCCCAAATGCTGTATATCATAAAATATATATATATATATATATAATAAATCAGAAGTTGAAAATATTAATATATAATATATTTCTATTTAACCTGATCAAATACTTCAGACATTAAAAATGGGAAAAAAAATATATTGTTTAAAAGGAATA